>NW_026611185.1:0-20000 GCF_029633865.1 Lampris incognitus | reverse complement strand
AGAGAGCGAGAGCGAGAGAAAGAGTGATGATTGGAATATGTGACTGAGGGTTGAGAGAGAGAGAGAGAGAGAGAGAGAGAGAGAGAGAGAGAGAGAGAGAGAGAGAGAGAGAGAGAGAGAGAGAGAGAGAGAGAGAGAGAGAGAGAGAGAGAGAGAGAGAGAGAGAGAGAGAGAGAGAGAGAGAGAGAGAGAGAGAGAGAGAGGAGGTGAAGAAATAAGGTACTGAGTGATCATTGTTTTTCTATGAGGAGGTTGGGAGATGATAGATGAAAGGAGGAGTAGGGAATGAGAGGAAGTAGAAGTGAGATGGACGGAGTCCAGAGTGGACATTGACAACAGGAGGCCTGACCTTCTGGAAAGAGGGAATGAGGTCTAAGAGACATGAAGAGAGAGAAATAGTGGTCTGGTTCAGAGTGGAGGGAAATGATATGAGACTAGGAGAGAAAAAGACTGGTAGCTGGGAGAAAATGCCAAGATGTGGAGCATGTCAGAGGCAGAGAGCAATGGGATGATTAACAAGACTAAATGGACACAATATATTTCTACAAAGACTATGGATATAAGACAATAAGGAAAAATGAAGAGACATTTGAAGAGGGCCAGGGAGAGTGAATATTTATCGGCAGAGAGAGAACGCATGTCGATAGAACATAAAGTAGAAGATGAGGGAATGAGGGGTGGATCAGGACAAATAAAGAGGGAGGCGGGAGGGATGGAGATGATGAGAGGGACAGCGGTGTGAGTGTGTGTCTGGCAGATTTTGGCTCGCACTCAGTCTTGTCGAGCAGCTGGACTTCATTAGTGGCTGGTGTTAATTACTGGGATACGCACACGCGTACACAAACACATTCATGCAGATGGGCAGATGTGTGCATGCACACAGGCACACAAGCACTCGTAACCATACATACATACGCTCTCAATCTGGGATTCAGGGTCACCTTGCTAGCCTTGTTTGAACTAACAGAGAGAGAGGGAAGCAAAGCAGATGATGGCTAGACAGACAGACGGAAAAACAAATGGAGACGGTTCTACAACAAACACACTGTTTGGGGTTTATGTTTGTCATTTCATGGCATACAGAATGCTGTATTTGACTGGTTGAAAATTGCACAGTGGTAGTTGGTTCTGTATCACCGACAGTACAAGGAGGTCAATGATCAGCTTACTGATAGGAAGAGCAGGTGAACTGGTGTAGACAGAGAGATATAAGGAGAGAGAGAAAGCCGTGCTTCGGTTTAGGTTTATGTGTTGCACGGAGTAACGTATCACTGATGGAGAAGTAATCCACGATTGCTGAAAGTATCAATTCATTCATTTCCACCCTGAAGTCCTGTATCAGCCAAGCACTGGAACACACCTTGAGGTTAATAAAGTGGTTATATGGCAAGGAGACGAGCAATAGCACCGCATGAGCCCGCATTGAAATTCCTGCTGTGAGGGGTTAAATGGTTATCTTTGGTTCTTAATTATGTAGTGGAAGACAGGAGAGGGCGGAAGAAGAGGTAGAGGAAGCGCAAGACAGGGTGAAACAATGGTATATGCTGTCCCGCTCATCCCTTGTCTCTAAACAGATGTCCACAAGGCTGCTCTCTTTATTGCGGTACAAAGGCCCCCTGAGACAGAAACACACACACACACACACACACACACACACACACACACACACACACACACACACACACACACACATCATCTAGGATAAATCAATGGGTTCTGGTTTCGGTAATTTCCCAGGATGCTTTGCTCTGCCCCCCTTTGGGTGGGTGAGGTGATAAAGCCAGTCACGAAGGAGAAAGCCTCTTCCTTTCTCCCTCTCCCTCTCCTTCTCCCTCTCTCACCTTCCCCTTCCCCAACCCTTATCCACCCCTATGTCATTTCTGGCCTCCCTCTGTGGCTTGGCGTTTGTTTTTCTGTTATTCTTTATTTCTTCTCTCTTGTCGTGTTTCCTTCACGGTTTGAATGTTTTGGTCTCTCACTTCTCTTTCTTCTCTTTCTTCTCTATCTTTCCCCCTCCAAGGCTTTCCTCTTGTATGCAAATGACTATTTGTGCAGTTTGTTGTTATTGTTTTTATCATCATGGCCAGACGAGGCGCTGATCACGTGTTGCAGGTGATCTTGACCCGTTCGCTGTGTTCCTGTATGGAGCTGACGTGGTTTTGCTCTGTAGTCTGGTGTTTGGTCATCCCAGAACTCCAACCCGTAACTGCAGCTCCAACCCCTCTGCAACCCAGCTTTCCTCCAGTTTCTCTCTTTGACCCTCACTCTTTCGCTCACTATCTCTCTCCTTCCCTATCCGTTTCCATGTCTGCATTACCCTCTCCATTCATCTCTTCTTTCTCCCTCCCCAACGCTCTCAGCCCTCTCCCTCCCTCCGCAGTGCCTCCCACTTTCTCCCTCCACCTGTTCTCTCCTGTCTCTCATCCTTGTTTCTTCTTCATTCCTCTCTGCTCTCTTCCCCCTGATCTTGGCTGTCCTATCTCTCATCCCCTTTTTTCCCTCTATCGGTCATTCTTCTCACTTTTGCCCCCCCCCCCCCCCCGTCTCTCTGTCTCTCTCTGTCTCTCTCTCTCTCCCTCCCCCCTGGATGAAAGACAGTCATTTGTGACAGCGCCAACCTGCTAATGGTGGATGGCAGAGAGTAAAGGGGACCCTGCCAAACACATTCAACAACATGTGCACACACAAACACACACCGACTGTATGTACGTATACACATACTCACGCCGAAAGACACACATACAGACTGTATACATCCATTCACATGGATGTGTTGCCTAGGCATGCATACACACACACACACACACACACACACACACACAGACACACACACACACACACACAAACAGACACTTGTACACTTCTCCTTCTCTTTTTACCTCTCCCTCATTTTTTCCCTCTCCCTGCTCTGTGCTCCCTGCCGCATCGCTGGGTTGCTCCCGGTACCGGGCTCCCTCTCTGCTCTACGCTGCACCTCCTCCTCTTCCTCCTTCTCCCAGTACATCTGGCACGCTCAGCTGCTGAGGAGCGCTGTAATTATCCCGCCGGAGACACACAACACACACACACACACACACACACACACACGCACACACACATGCACACACACACTGCGACAGAGCTCCCACTCTGTCCGCAACGCTACACACATGCACACACTCTGTCTTCGGTGATCTGCGTCGTTCCCCGCTGCTCTCTGTCACTACTGGGGCTTCATTAGAGGGTGTGGAGTATGTGTGTCTGTGTGCGCTTATGTGTGCGCTATTTCATCTGTGTGGGTGTGTGTGTTTGTGTTGATGCAAGGTGTGTTCAGATGCTATCCAGATGTTTTTTTTTTTAGTTTTTTTTTTTGTTTTTGTGTTTTTTCAGGTTACATTTTATAGTACTGGGCATGTCCTAGGTGAAAATCTACTTTAAAATGAACTTTAAATGTGACCTCAAATCCAGGTCTTTCCCTCTCTCTGTCTGTCTGTCTCTGTCTCTCTCTCTATCCGTCACTCCTGTCAGCAGAATTCAGCCATCACAAGCCCAACAGGAGTCAGACATGGAGCACTGTGCTGGTTTGACGTAGTGGTACAGATGCAGGGTGCAGGTGTTGGCTCCTTACCACACATTCATATCCAGTCTGTCAGACTGGACTCAACCCCCCTCTGTTTGGTGCTAAATGTTGCAAGTGAAAGGAATCATTCTGCATTCATGGCACCCTCTCTCTCTCGTTCCTTCCTCGCCACTATTGATCAGAAGAAAGTGGCGCTTCACAAGTATTACCTGAAACCAGATGAAACAAGACTTCCCCATATTGATCTTTATGCCCTCTCACTTTTATTTTTAAGATGGCAAATTATGATAAAGGCAAAGGCCTGTCTGTTGGTTGTGCTTGCTCAGCCACCACCCGGCATGCACACTTCTGTCCCTGTGCAGTTGTGATTGCGCAAGTGTTTTAGTCTGTCTGATGTCCGAGAGTAGTTACTGCTCTGGTCAGCAGTTGTATGCATGTATGTACAGTATGCAAGGCTGTGTGTGTGTGTGTGTGTGTGTGTGTGTGTGTGTGTGTGTGTGTGTGTGTGTGTGTGTGTGTGTGTGTGTGTGTGTGTGTGTGTGTGTGTGTGCGTGCGTGCGTGCGCGCGCACACATTTGGGTGTATAGTGTGAGGGCTGTACATCTGTGAGCAAGACACAGAATGTTGTGTGAATAGCTGTGACTGCGTGGTGTAACTGAAAGCATGAGTGTGCCGGGGGGGGGTGCATGTTTGAGTGAATTTAGTGTGATTAGCAGTATGGGGTGTGTGAGAGTAGTGGAATTGGCCCAAGAAGAATGAAGTGGTGTGTCAGAGAAAATGTGGTGTGATTGGCGATTGGCAGTATATGTGTGTGTGTGTGTGTGTGTGTGTGTGTGTGTGTGTGTGTGTGTGTGTGTGTGTGTGTGTGTGTGTGTGTGTTAAAGAGAGACAACGAGAAAAAAAGAGAATGGTGTGTGATTGGCAGTAAGTTTTTCCTATTCATTGCCCACTATGGTTGCACAGAGGGGTGTAGGTGTGATTGTCGGGGCGACCCTAAGCCAGACTTCTTCCAAGGCTGAGCCAAGAGGTATTTTAAGCTTTGTGAAAAGGATCAGAATCGCAACTCCTCCCCATTCTGTCTTTTTTTCTCTGTTATGATTGCGGTAGAAGGCTTTCAATAAAGCATGTACTACATCGGTCATGTGGAGCTGACCTGTCCCAACAAGCGCACAGGCACAGAGTCCGTCTTTCGTCTACTCTAATCTGCTATGTCTGCCATATGTAGCCTAATCAATAGTAAATGGTAAATGGACTGCATTTATATAGCACCTTCCTAGCTGCAACAGCCACTCAAAGTGCTTTACAATCAATTAATGCCTTACATTCTCTTTCTCCCACACACACACACACACACACACACACACACACACACACAGGTGACACCCAGCTCATCGGGAACTGTTAGGGGTTAGGCGTCTTGCTTAAGGGCAGCTCTACATTTTTGCCAGGAGAAGCTTAGGATCCAACCAGCAACCCTCCAGGTACCAGACGACCTGCTCTACCTCCAAGCCACTGTTGAAACTAAATAATTAGTAATCTATCTAACTTTTGTACCCGTGGTCCCGCTAGTTGGATTAAAACAGTCCTCCAGCCATACTTTCCACTGGCTCACTTATGTTGAGCTCTCGTAGTCATCTTACTCATGTCACGTGTTCACGGAAATGGTGCACTACACGGGTAACAACATAGAAGCACCATTATTTGGCTTTACTTTGTATTCACTACAACCATACATGGAATGAATGGGCGAGAGAGAGAGAGAGAAAGAGAGAGCGAGAGAGAGAGAGAGCAAGAGCAGAGTTGATAGGTCATCAACGTGATAATGTGATTTTCTCACGCTTAAACCTTTGTTTTGCTTTTATGGGATGAATCCCTTTCTCCTCTCTCCTCCAGCCTCTCTGCTCTTCCTATTTCCCTCACTCTGTTCTCCTCGCTCTATCTCTCTGGCTTGTTATCCACCTCGTCCACACTCCCTGCCTCCACCCTTCCTTTGCTGTATCTTTTGCACCCTTCCCCTTCCCTGCCTCCAGGTAACAGGCGTATCATTGAGGTTCTACTAGGTCCTACACATTTACGCTTGTGCGCGCACACACACACACACACACACACACACACACATGTAAGTGCAAAAACACACTCAAACGAACCACTTGACTGTTGCCATGGAGTCAGATAATCCAGGTTAGGGAAATCACTGGGGAAATTATGCATCTAGCTAAGACTGTGTGGATGGGTGGATATGACGTTTTGCAGAAACCCTGAGTTGTAGAGGAGTGGTGTTAGAGAACAGGTTTTTAGGTTTATTCTCTCTGAGCCCTCACAGCTACCATCACTGAGTAGCCAGGTCTCCACTTCAGAAGCAACCTCCCACCCTTAACGTCCACACAGTATGTTAACCTGCTTTGTATTTGTTTGTCTACTGAGATATCTTCTCTTTGAAATGCAACCTGTTGGGAAAAACAAACAAACAAACAAACAAACAAACAAACAAACAAACAAACAAATGCTTAATGATCAGGGAAAGTGTGGGACAAATGATAAATTAATCTCAAACTCGCTCTGTTGTGGCTGTGGTCTGTGAAAGGCCGACAGGACTTACCATACTCACCTGTAATTGTATGGCAGTCTGACTATTTGCCCCCCCCCCAAAAAAAAAACGTTATTAGTAATTCCCTGCTGGAGATGATGGTGTCTCGAGATTGACATTGAAAGTGTTTGTCTTAAAGGTGAAAAATATGGGCTTCATGAAAAGTTTGGCAACTTTGAAAAGAAAAAAAAACAATCTTTAATTTATTTTCCATAAAGTGTAGCTCTCAAAAAGCAAAATTGGACCCCTAGAGCACCATCTCAGTCTTAGAATTAGTTGTCTTCCCTCCAGCCATGTTTACAACAGAGAGAAACATTCTCATGTTTAGCTCATTTTGCTTCAAATGCTTTCTGTTTTTGGTTCTGGTCTTGCTTAGCCATATGCTTTTATAAGCAATTATGGAAAAAGTAGAAAATCTTATATTCTTCCTTAGCTATGTTCTTAACCTCTGAATGACTTTAGACTGGACCAGCTGAAGCTGGATTAAGCTCTTATATTGGGCTTTTGGATGCTTCAGAAGGGAGTTTGCATAGGTTATCAGGTAAACACAGGCAGCATGGACCAACACCAGATGGGGTTTTGAAATCTTAGTGATCAAAGAAATTTGAGTCTGAAAGTTTCTTTAGCAAAAGTTGTATGTGTTATTACACAGTGTTCCTGAAGCCAACAAGAAGCCAGTTGAATTATCACAACTGAGATGGGAGCTTGGGCTTAGGATTTAGTACACAGTTGACCTGCACATTTGTCTGACTCTGTCCAGAGCCAGAACCTCAAATTTGTCAAATTATATTAACAATTTATATGTTTTCCAGGTGGCGGCATGGTGGCACAGTAGTTAGTGTGGTTGCCTCACAGCAAGAAGGTCCTGGGTTTGAACCCTGGGGTTGTCCAACCTTAGGGGTCATCCCAGGTCATCCTCTGTGTGGAGTTTGCATGTTCTCCCTGTGTCTGCGTGGGTTTCCTCTGGGTGCTCCGGTTTCCTCCCACATTCCAAAGACGTGGGCCAGGTGAATTGGCTGTACTAAATTGTCCCTAGGTGTGAATGTGTTGGCCCTGTGATGGACTGGGGGTCTGTACAGGGATAGGTTCCAGCATCCCCGCGACCCTGGTTGGGATAAGTGGCTTGGATAATGGATGGATGGATGGATCGATGTTTCCCAGGTCCAGCATGGGTCATAACACAAATATATGCCAATCAAACATCAAACTAAACATCAAACTAGTGAAGTTCTTCACTCAACAGAACAAATTGAGTTTCAAATACCCAAATAGCCAGTTTTTCTGGGCAAAGGAGGAGAGCTGTTGGAATGAAGATACAAATCTCGAAAATGAGGTGAAGCACCGACTGGAGGAACTGTGTTAGAGGTGTCATCAGATGTAGTCTGAGGGAAGAACAATCCTTAGCTGATGGCTATCTTCAATTATAAAGTTACTGGTAAAAGAGACCCCCCCCCCACAAACACACACACACACACACACACACACACACACACACACACACACACACACACACACACACTCTATTGTTGAGCCCTCGTTTACCAAAGATCTTCACAGGTTTTTAAGGCTGCAGGCCAACCTGACCACCTCCCACACACACGTGCACACACTAATCAACCTGCAAAGCTAACAAGTCTGTTGAGGATGCACTGAAAATGGGCCTGCACCTCATTTCACACTCCTCTTGAGAGACATGGGACTTACACCTGGATGCTGTTTATGGACCTGGGCTCTGCATCAAACAACGCTGGTGCTTGTTGTGTACAGGCTCTAGTTGTTGGTGATTTACCAACTTCCTGAAAGCCAAAAAAAAAAAAGGCATGTGAGACTGAGTAAGCACCTATCAGACACACTTATCTTGAGCATCGATGCTCCATAAAGGTGATGCTTTTCTCCACCATATGCCCATTATACTGTTGACTGCAATTCCACGGGCCCTCACGAGCAAGGCAGACAAGATCATTGGCAATTACTCTCACCATGGTCACTGCGTAATCAGAGCTCTCCCCCTGCAGGAAGAACTAACAGACAATAAATTCTAAAACACACAGGTGCAAGAATAGCTTCTACTCTGGGCGATGCCCTTCATCAATATCTATACTAGATCCGTTCAGCCCTCTTCTCCTTCTTTCTTTCTTTCTTTCTGTCTTTTTTTCTTTTTCTCTCTCTCTCTCTCTCTCTCTCTCTCTCTCTCTCTCTCTCTCTCTCTCTCTCTCTCTCTCTCTCTCTGAAAGTGTATTGCGCTACCGTGGAAACATATTCTACACTTGGCATACAGCACTACTTTCACTATCATTTGGTCAATTTTAGTAAATTTTCCAACCACATTGTGGTTGGTATTAACAGGTCTATGTAATTAGTTGAGATCCACCAATAATATTTAGTTTACAGACCTGGAAGGTTTTAAATCTTCCACATACCCACTTTGACTGAATCATATTCAGAAAAGTCCCATTATTCTTTAACACTAGAACGACCAAGCCGATCATTTTGACTGTTTTGGATTTTCAAAGTTTTAATAACTTTGTGAAAAAAGATACAGACCTGCCACTCCCTGAATGCTCCTAAAATTGCCTATATTTGTATTAAAATGAGTTTTAGATCAATTGCACAAAAAAGTTATGATAAGATCTACCTAAAATGACCATTTGCACGTGACTGTGTGCGTCATGTCACTATTTATGACATGTTGGTCGCATCCTTTCCTTCATGACATTCATTGCTCTGTCCTAGAAACACATGAGTATTCTCCAGTGTAGATTAATAGTCTAAACTTGATTTTTGATTATTGCCAACATGTCTGGATACAGACGCCATTTCAGATGCACCATGATTACCACTGAGGCGTTGCAGTATTTACAGGCATTGGACAGCGGCAGTTTTTAAATTGTTTGAAAAATAGTATTAACGTTGTTAAAATGTTAATTTTGGTTTCAGTCGTTTCTTAACAGACATACTAACATATGTCATTATCAATTGGGTACATCTATCTTGACATAATATATAGTTTAAAAACTGTGGCAGTCATTTTGACCGCCCACGGTGGTTCTAGTAGTTTTCAAGTTCTGGTCATTGTCTGAGACTGTTTCAATGGTTATTTTCAGTTCTTTTTTTTACATTTCATGTTTTATAGGCATTGTTACGTTTGTTAGATTAGCAATATGTTTTTTCCCTTTTCTTTTTCAGATAATATTTTAACTTTTTCAACTTTGCTATTCAAGTTCGACCATGTCTCTGAAGTTTAAATAGTTTAAAAATAGTATTATAGTTGTTAACATGTTGATTTTGGTGTCAGTCGTTTCCTAACAAACATACTAACATATGCAATGCATTAATATCTCAATTGGGTATTTATCTTGACAGAATATAGCATTTAAAAACCAGTGGTCATTTTGACCGCCCATGTTTGTTGTAGGTAGGAGTGAAATCCCGGTCGTTCGAGGATTAGAAAATGTGAGTTAAAGTCATCATACATGGATTGGTAGCTTGTAATATTGAGTGCCAGCTCAAATAAAGTTATTAAATTTGTGAGTGATTTTGCATCACTGTTCGTTGTTCTAGAGGCATTAGGAGGCCCCATCCCATGTGCTGGAAGACTGACCTGTGCTGTCACATAGACTCAGTGCAGAGCAGCTGCACTGTCGTGGCTCCTCAGTGCAGAAGGGGCAAACTGGAGCAAGAATGAATCATTGACAGTATCCTTTAGTGCAAGAAAACTGTGTGGAACAAAAATTGTTTTACTGACTGTATGCTTGGCCTATATGATGTTAGAGCATTATGCAAACAATATGGGGATTACTCTGACTGGTCAAAATAGTATCGATGGCTCCCTCTCTTCTATTCATCTTCTCTACCTATATGTGGATATATTGATTAATTGTTTAATCTTATGTTAAATAAGTGACAAATCCACTGAGGCACATTCTTCCAGTAAACCTCACGATCATGTTGAGCCGGTAAATGAAAACCGATTCTAACTCTTCTTTGGCCTAATGCTTAACTAATCACTTGACTTTGCCCTCATTCTACTGGGTGGATTTACTTGCTAGGACCAGGTCCAAACAAATCTCTAGGCTAAACCCTTCCTAGGTCCAATGGCAAAACCAGTCACTCCATTCTATACCCTAACTAGGTGCCCGCTGGACAGACTAGTGTTCTGGGACTAATTCCAAATAACACGTTGGCTGTGAGCTTCTTCTGGGTCAGTGGAAGCCCAAGTGTCCTAGCTTAGACAGTGGCCCCATTCCAAACCTCAAAACAAGCTGATGTGAGGACTGCAGGGAGCTAGCTTTTCTGGCATGCCTTCTCCCTTTTTATATGATTTTTCTTCTTTACTTCCTGCATCATCTTAACCCCGTTGAACAAATAAATCCCCTCTTTTCTTTGGGGAGATGGGGAGGGATTTGAGTGGAAGGGAGAGGAGATTACGGCTCTAGTATACCGTTATGTCTGTCTACCAATATGTCTGTCTGTTTGTCCATCCAACTTCCCTGTGCAACTTTTTCCCCATCCATATGTCTGTGTTATATGCCTGTCAGTCATTCTAAAGGGCGCCAACAGCGCTCGCTTCCCGACTATAGTTTAGACAAATGGCTGTTGGATCGATAGCTTCAAACCAGCAATATTTGGTATCAATGCATATCCTCCTCATTACCACAGCAGGCTGGCCTCTCCACGGACCTGAATAATTCATACACACACGCACGTGTGCGTGCGCACACACACACACACATTTTATGAAAATACAAATGCACACATTTGTTTCTTAGATGCACGCGGAACTTTTGTGCAGGGATACAGGTGGTGCACACACACACACACACACACACACACACACACACACACACACACACACACATACACACACACTGAATCAGGGGAGAAGCTGGTACTTCTCTTTCTCTCCTTCCATCATTCTTTCTGTTTATTTCTCTCCTCCTTCTCCCTCTCTGCCTGACTTCCCTTAGCCCAAGGCAGAGGAAGAGCCCACAGAGCACATCCCTCCTTTTTTAATCTGTGGTTCACCCAAATGCTTACTCATGGATACTTGCCTCCCCCAGCACTTCATTTTCCTGCCTACGTGCTCTTTTTTCATTCCAAAGTGTCTAATAATATGACTTACTAGTGGTGCACAATTCTGTAAATATTTTAGGCAAAAGTAGCTCCACTGGCTTTGTCCCTGGAGGGACCTGAGTTTGTGGTAAGTTATTGTAGACTGAACCGTTTGAACCCTTTGATCAGCCTGCCTTCGCTGAGAACATTTTCTTCTGCAGTTGCACCTTTGTATTCCACGCCTGTACACTTCCCAAATGACACACTTCACTAAAAGAGGCATAGAGAGACATAGGGTTGGTCAAAGTGCCGAAAGTCAGTTGAATGCTGAGGGGACAAAAAGTCACGACAATCCAACAAACTGATCGAGTCACACAGCACAAAACAATGCAGTATGGTTCAGATAAACCACACAATCAAACATTGAAACTGACAAAACTCTGTGTGGTGGGAAAGCCCGAGAATGTAGATGGATGAACCTGGAGTACTTTGAAAGCCAAACTTGGTCCTCTGATGACGACTGAAGGACAGAGAGACATGACTAAAGGGTGTCCATATGAGTGAGTTTCTATGTCTTTTGTTGTCTTTACTTCTTCTTGTCTGTATATCGTCCTTCCTTCCTCCTGTCTCCGTCAACTAGCCTACTCCTCTTTTATTCTATGGAGCGCTCCCTCCCTTGCTACACCTTGTCTGTAACCATTACAGCTTACTCAAGTCTGACCAGCTGTCTCGCGGAAAACAAATCATGGATGGAAGTCAACTTCCTCAAACTAAATGGTGATAAATCTGACGTGATCATAGTCGGTCCCAAATCCCTTGCCAAAACCACTCACAACTTCTGCCTCACCATCGATAATTCCACTCTGTCCCCCTACCCACATATCTGTAAACTCGGAATCATGTTCGACAGCAACCTCTGCGCCACTTCAAACAAATCACCAGCTCTGCCTTTTCCACCTAAAAAGAAGAACTCGTATCTTCCCATCACTCTCCTCCTCTGCTGCCGAATCCTTGAGCCACGCCTTCATCATATCCAGAACTGCCTACTGCAACAGCATTCTTTATGGCTCATCATCCAAAGTCATAAACAAACTCCAGTACATCCAGAACTCTGCTGCTCGCCTGCTCACCCACTCCCACTCCCTCCAGAACCTCCACTGGCTCCCTGTCCCACAACAGCTCCAGTTCAAAGTCCTTCTTCTCAATCACAAAGTCTTCCATAACCAGGCCCCCTCCTACCTCACCAACCTGCTCCAATACCATACTCCTTCTCCCATCCTTTGCTCCCCCAATGTCAACCTCCTGTCTCCACCACACAGGACCAAGCACTGGACCTGGGTTGACAGAGCCTTCTCCATCACTGCCCCCTCCCTCTGGAACCCCTCCCCAAACACATCAGAGACTGTACCGATCTGTCCACGTTCACATCATCAGGCTACGGTCACACATCGTCTGCTGAGGCGATATTCGTATCTTGCCATGCTGAGTGTGGGCAGTACAGGATGTGACACACAAGGAAATCAGTTTGCTGGTTGTAGTCCATTTTAGTGGTTGTGATTGTTGGTCACACAAGAATGGTTGTTGGTTTCAGCACCAATCAGTCTCCTCTATCCTGACTCACTTAGAAAACTACAGCCAATTACAGCCAAGTGGGGTCAACCGCACACACTTCTTTGCTATTGGTTGAGGCTGTGGATTCTCTGGTCAAAGTTCTCCAAAGTTGAGCTTCACGTGAAGCGAAGATGTAAATTTCCTTCATGACTCGCTCGTATAGAATGGAATGTTAATTTTGCGTATGTGTGACTGTAGCCTTAATCAAAACTCACCTTTTCCGAATTGCTTTTTTTGGGGGGGGATCCCCCCCCTTTTCTCCCCAATTGCTCTTGGCCAATTACTCCACTCTTCCCGAGCCGTCCCGGTCGCTGCTCCACCCCCTCTGCCGATCCGGGGACGGCTGCAGACTGCCACATGCCTCCTCCTAGAAACGTGGAGTCGCCAGCCGCTTTTTTTTACTTGACAGTGAGAAGTTTCACCAGGAAGATGTAGCACGTGGGAGGATCATGCTATCCCCCCCCCCAAACAGGTGCCCCGACCGACCAGAGGGGGCGCTAGTGCAGCGACCAGGACATATACCCACATCCGGTTTACCACCTGCAGACACGGCCAATTGTGTCTGTAGGGTTGCCCGACCAAGCCGGAGGTAACACGGGGATTTGACCTGGTGATCCCCGTGTTGGTATTCAGAATTGCTTTTAATGTTGTGTGTGACATGCTTTTGGTGTGCTGCTTTTATGTTTATTTTAGTATATGTAAAGCATCTGAGCATTTTGAAAAGCACTGTAAAATTAAAATTTATTATTATTAATCATTATTGGTTATCCTTTTTTTCCTCCCTCATAAATGTTATTATAGCAGCAGCCATCATCCACCCCATAATAGTGATAATAAACTTTAACAGCCTGGTGTTTTTTTTTTTTTTTGCTGTTAGCCACTTAATGTTGTCTGCTAATGATTTCTAATGACACCTCTCCTGTGTGTGTGTGTGTGTGTGTGTGTGTGTGTGTGTGTGTGTGTGTGTGTGTGTGTGTGTGTGTGTGTGTGTGTGTGTGTGTGTGTGTGGTCCCTGTGGCCCAATCAGATGCGCTCGACGAGAAGAAATTATTATGGGAACGACGTTATTTATAGAACACATAAAAACTAGTCTTGTTACAGCACGTTATGCCCGACATGTTCACACACACACACACACACACACACACACACACTCACACACTGGTAGCCAAATGGATCCCCACTGTGTGGGTCCTCCGTCAGTCCTGCAGTAGTATATCCTTTTCATTTTGCAGCATGTTTGGTAGCTGAAGATAGGGTAAAAGGGGTTGGGACACACAATATAGGTAAGTTGGAGACCTCTAAATGTTTTTGGGAAAACTCACACTTCATCTGTTTCATACACATGTGCGCGCGCGCACGCGCACGCACACACACACACACACACACACGCATATGGTGATTATGAGAGTATTTTCCAAAACATTGTCATCATTTGCATTGAATTTCAGTCGCAATATCTGGAAACAGCGAGAGCGTTTTCGTACTCTTTTGTCTCCATTTTATTTGATGGTAGGTCACATTTCCGTAGTTCGTAGTTAGTTGGTGCCATTCATTTTCCTGTGTTACAAGGCTACAGTGACATCGTCAGTTGATGTGCTCTGCTGGTAATTGTCAGTTCTTCCCAGGTTGCTTTGTTAAGTGTATGTTGTGGAAGATTACAGATTCTTTTTTTTTTTAGACTCTATTGTTCATTTTTGGAGAAATGTTGGAGAAATTAGCAATAATGAGCTAGATTTTGAAAGTACACAACCACATTTTCTCTCTGTTTCCTCCTCTTCTCCCATAACTCTCAAAATAGGTCCATGCACATGAACTAGTTTGCCTGTCATAAAAGCAAAACTCATATCGTTGTTGATAATCTATACATGTAAAACGTTTTTTTTTTTGCAAATCTCTTAGTTATATCAAGATAAATGTTGCCAAGTGCTTTTGTGCTTACGAGTGAAGTATTTATAAAGATATAGATCGATCTGTTTCCACTTCCGGTGTTGGAAGATGATGTTGTGAATTCACGTTTACGGCGGCCTCACCCAGTACTGTCCATGCGGTGTCTATGTCCAAGTCTGCGCCTAAGTTTGTCTTCGTTTGATGGCTGGGAGAGCTTAGTCTGCTGCATCCTGTGGGCCCAGGGACCCGCGGCCCTGCCTGGAGCTGCACCCGAAGAGGAAACACTGAGGGTAGTCTGACAGGACATGGAACTGGGGCAGGCTAAGCTAACTGCTAGCCCATGCAGACCGGCAGTTTCGATAACTTAGTTTCAATGGCACATAAGAGCCATCCACACCAAGAGCTCCAGGGGGATCCCCACGTGATCTTCTAGATGCTGGACTTCCTCCTCAAAAGGGAGCAGTATATCAGGGTCAACAGCTCCACCTCTCCTGTCATTCTCATGTCCACTGGCGCCCCCCAGGGGACAGTGATTTCACCAGTCTGTTCTCACTTTACACCAACAACCTGGGGGCTCAGATAGTCTGTGCCTGGCCGTGAAGTTTGCAGATGACGCGGCATTAGTCGACACCTCCAACAGCCCTGCTGCCCACTTTGAGGAGGAAGCAGAAAAGCTGCACCAGTGGTGCGAGCAGCACTTTCTCCAGATAAACTTGAGGAAGACAAAGGAGCTCCTCATAGACTGCCTGAGGAAGGGTGACCCTTTCCCACAGCTGACACTCAAAGGAGAGGTTGTGGAGAAAGCTAGCAATTACAAGTGCCTCACAACAATCATTAACAGCAGGCTGACCTTCAATGACAACACACAAATAATTTCAAAAAGTAGCCGCTGTACCTCCTACAGAGGCTGAGGCATCTGGACGTAGCCCCTCCCATCCTCCATAGCTATAACATCTGCTGTATAGAAAGCCTCCTCACCTTTTCTTTTCTGGCTTGGTAGGAGGGGCTGTCAGAGACCAACACGGCCAAGATGCAGAGGGTGATCACCTTGGGGTCCAAGCTCTGCAGGGGGCAGCGCTCAACCCTCCAGTGGCTTTATGACCAGAGGGCGATGAAGAAAGCATATAAGAGCGCAAGGGACTCAACTCAAAACCTCAGCACCTGCTTTCCGATCATGGCCTCTGGTAGGAGACATGTTGCCCCTGTATTCATAACAAACAGAGGCAGTTTCATCCCCTCTGTTATCAGGCTCCTTAACAAACACAACCCTCCCGAACCCCCCCCCCCCCCCGCCGGTCTGGAAAAAATAGACCTGTTACGCTGACACCCCCCATCCACACACACACACACACACACACTATCTATCTATCTATCTATCTATCTATCTATCTATCTATCTATCTATCTATCTATCTATCTATCTATCTATCTATCTATCTATCTATCTATCGATAACTGTAGTGATATTAAAAACCATTTTAACTCAAGTGGATGGTGGAGTCCACACCACAACTATAACAACAATGACATTGGCGATGGGTCACTTTCAGAGCAATTTGATGAACAATAGAAACATTTACAACCAATCAAAATCCGTCTTGGCTTACGTGGTATAGCTACAACTTATTAAACAGTTATATAATGTAAAATTGGGCTGTGAATCACTCAAAAAAGTAATTTTACGGTCTTTGGCGCTGATGGGGTCTCTGATGTTCGTTTGGTCCTTACTGATGTCAGGATACCAACCAATTGATGTTTACTCATATGAAAGTATGAATAAAATTTGTCTTCAAAAGATGACAACTCTCGTACCAGAGTGTTGGCTTCCCCTAACTCTCGTCCTTGAAGAATTTCGTGAACCCATACTTCTGGTTTTCTTTTTCTTTCTGTGTGCAATGTACAGCGGTAACAGGTCATCAAAATCTATCTTCCTAAGCTGCCGCCAGTGCATGCTTGGCACCACTGTATACAGAACCTTATCCTTCATCAGTGTGGATGCTCACATCGTCATCGTTATAGTCAACATTATAGTTACCGTTCTTGGTGTGGATGGCCCATATAATGCATTGCAGTTGATAATCTACACATTTAAAAATATTTTTTCCCACAAATCTCTTAGGCTATAGGTGTGAAGCATTTACAAAGATAAAGATTGCTATTTTCTGAGCAATAGCACCTTATGTGATCACCCTTTTGCAAGTTTTGTGAAAATGCCGTGAGGAGAGTATAATGTAGCACGGTTTATAATCTATGCATGCAAAAGTGATTATTTTAGTTTCACCAATACTGGGCCTTGTTTATGAATTGGTGTTGAGATTCAGGGTTTGCCCAGGGTATATACGTCTTTTCTATGAGACAAGCTGGAGGGTTAAAAACTCCATGAGCAGGGGCATCTGGGTGGCGTGGCATGGCGTGGCGGTCTATTCCATTGCCTGCCAACACGGGGATCGCCGGTTCAAATCCCCGTGTTTTCACTGGCTTGATCGGGCATCCCTCAGACACAATTGGCCGTGTCTGCGGGTGGGATGTGGGTATGTGTCCTGACCCGGATGTAGGTAAGTGTCCTGGTTGCTGCACTAGCGCCTCCTCAGCTGGCGACTCCACATATATTGGAGGAGGAACGTGGTAGTCTGCAGCCCTCCCCGGATCGGCAGCGGGGGTGAAGCAGCGACCAGATAGCTCGGAAGAGTGGGGTAATTGGCCAAATACAATTGGGGAGCAAAAAAAGGGGGAAAAAACCTTTATGCAAGGTTAAATGATTTACTTCCATGAATGAGGACAATTGTTCCTGTCAAGTAGTTTTCTTTCTTGTAGCCTGTAAGTTATAGGTGAAGCAGATAGCTATTTCTATTTGGCCAAGAGAGACAAGCCTGTTTAAATCGGCTTCACCTGAGAACTCAAGTGTTGATGGCGTGCACAGAGTTGATTGACAGCTAGGAGGTCCGTCCCTTCCCTTGGAGTTTCTCTAAATTGGTTACAAGAGTGAGGCTCAGTGTGAAACTTAAGAATTGAATAACTGCATTGCTGCTACACGGGTCAGTGCAACTGCCTCACAGCTGGCGATGAGTCCACATGCCAGCGTTTTGGAGCGAAATTCAAACTGAACTGTAACGCGTGATCATTAAGGCGACCCTGTTAGTGGTCACTTCTTACAAGGCTATATTGTTTACCATCACCGCATTGTTTCATTACACTGTTCATTGTAAGTTGTTGCCGGGTTACCTTGCTTTTTGTCTGCTGTTGCTAGGTTACGATATTCATTTTAATTTATTGCCAATTCAGAATATTGGGTGTTTGTTGTTGCTGGCGCCGTATTATTTGGCAGGGCAGTGAAGGGTCTGCCATTGTAGCATATAAAGCAGCATGGGAGCTTTACTCTAAGGGTTGTACGTAGATGAGATCTTTATGTGTCTGCGGTGTTTAACTGTGCATGCATGTGTGTGGGTGTGTGTTTATGCATGCATGCATGTGTGGGTTGGGGGGGGGGCATGTGCCCGGAGGCACTTGGTCCTTAGCGGTTGGCTAACGGGGCACACAGCGACCCCCATCCTCCCCCTGATCGATGAGGTGTGTGTGTGTGTCTGACATGGTGCAGATGTGTGAGTGTAGTAGGTACGTGCATGTTTGTGTGTGGCTTGTTAGTAGGAAGCAGAGGGGAGTCCAGGGATACCTGCATTCCCTGTCCAGGGACTCAGAAAGGTCCCAGCACCTGGACCAAATACACACACTCACACACACACACACACATGGACTCATACAATGTCTCACCACCTCACCCTCTTTCCCTGACTTTCTCTGGCTATGTTCACACTACACCTCACATGCTATAAAATTGTCAACTTTTTCCTCTAGATGTGACAGAGTGGTAGTTTTTAGAGAAGTGTGAAAACTCTCTCGCTCTCTTGCTCACTCTCTTGCTCACTCTCTCTCTCTCTCTCTCTCTCTCTCTCTCTCTCTCTCTCTCTCTCTCTCTCTCTCTCTCTCTCTCTCTCTCTCTCTCTCTCTCTCTCTCTCTCTCTCTCTCTCCTCTCTCTCTCTCACACACACACACACACACACACACACACACACACACACACACACACACACACACACACACAAAGATGGAGAATTACTTTCAAATGTCGATGTAGATGAGATACTTGTCCAGTGCATGGGCATACTATGTGTGTATGGCAAAGTTGAAGTGTATTTTCATCTCTCCCCGTGACACCGATCTGCACTATGATTTGTGCAGGTACTACAACATGTCTTTAAATGACCTATCACTGTCACTGATAAAGTGAAGATGTGGTCTGAGTAACACAGCTGTTACACACGTGAAGTGCTACTGGGGGTTTGGTTATGGCAGTAGTTGGTCATCGTAATCACAGAGAGGAAACATGACATTGATGGAAGTCACTGGCTGGACAGCCAAAATTACTGATTTTACATCTATTTGGGGAGATGTCCCCACCCAACGTAAACCTTAGTTTAGTTGGGTGTTTGGGGAAAAAAATGCTTGGTCAGCACAGTTACTAAATGTCAGTTGTTGTTCATGTGTGCATGCAAATCATTTCAGGATACACGTATGGTCACACCCATATTGCATTGCTCTCTCTCTCTCTCTCTCTCTCTCTCTCTCTCTCTCTCTCTCTCTCTCTCTCTCTCTCTCGCTCTCTCTCTCACACACACACACACACACACAAACACACTCAATGCATCCAGATGGCGTGCACCTAGCAGTGCCAGTGAAGCTGCAGTGTCACTGATGTTAAAGTACATACATCACCTGTAACTGAAACAATACCAAAGAACCTTCCAAAGCTTCTCAGTATAGAAATACAAAGATTAACAGCAGAGGAAGAAAGATGGGGAAAGAGAAAGGCTGGAGTGTGAATGGAGAGAAGAAAGTGACAGAATGAGAAAGACAGGGGCGAGTGAGAGAGAATGTGTGTGTTTGTGTGCGTGCATGTGCACGCGCCCACGCGGAGTGTGTGTGTGTAAACTTGAGTGGGGCTATGAACGGTAAAGTCCAAGGTGTGGAAGTTGACGATGTTGTTGTCAAGGACACCTTTAATTACAGCAGCAGGGGGTATGATGTGTCAATATGTGTCTGTTTGTAAGACAGTAGTAGCTGATTAATGAAGCTCACCTGTTGAGGGCATGAATAATTGACAGATCCATCCACCAGTGATAAAAGGTGAGAGTTGTATGTGAAGCAATGTAAACACAGGCACACTAAGGATGGATGGTCCTGTGAAAACTGAAGGTCTTAAACTTGCTTCACTTCGAGGCATTATGAAGGGAGGCCGAGTAATG
>NW_026611184.1:86737-92124 GCF_029633865.1 Lampris incognitus | reverse complement strand
AAGATTTTAGATTAAAAAAAAGGGTAGATTTGAAATTGGTCTAAAATTGCTTAAAACAAGAGGGTGGCGAGTAGGCTTCTTCAGGAGAGGTTTGACTACGGCGTGTTTAAAACTAGGTGGTAACAAACCGGTAGGCAGTCAGCAGTTGATAATGGAGAGAATTTGTGGGCCGACAGAGTGAAATACCTCTTTCAGAAATCTCGTGGGGAAGGGGTCCAGTTGACAGGCGGAACAGATCAAGTGGGAGATGAACTCTTCTAAGTCTCATAGAGAACTTTGCTTAAGGCGAGTCGACTGGCGGAGGGTCCAATGCAAGCGGGGAGATTGCTCATCACCGGTATAATGTGGAGCCTAATGATGTCATTGATATGTACTATATCTGTGTTTTTACACTCTGGGTTTGTGTGTGCGTGTGTCTTTGTGTGTGTGTGTGTTTGTGCATGTCTTTGTGTGTATGTGTGTGTGTGTGCACGTGCACGCGTGGGTCTGAGAAATAGAATGTGCATGTATCGGTGTGTTCTGAGTTTGTATCTGTATCTTGTGTGTGTGTGTGTGCATGTGTGTGTGCGTGTGTGTGTGTGTGTGTGTGTGCGTGCGTGCTTGAGAAATAGACAGAATATATGTACCATATCAGTGTCTCTGCATTCTGGGGTTGTGTGTGTGTGTGTGTGTGTGTGTGTGTGTGTGTGTGTGTGTGTGTGTGTGTATGTTCATATACTACAGGGCTCAGTCAGTCCTGTTCTTGGCTCTGGTACTCTTCTGGCTCTCCTCCTAGTTAAGCAGTCTCTGCCATACCCTCCCCCCCCATACCACCTCCTCCTCCCCCCTTCTCTCTCTTCTCCATCCATACACACACCAGTGCAGACCAGCCTGCCTAGGCGTTGGAAGGGAGTCAGGAACGGGAGCGAGATGGCTGGACCTTCTACCACTCTCTCTACCCTGTGCGTCGCCTCCTCCCCCTCTCTGTCTCCTCTATCCATGATACTCCGCCATCACATGACATCGCACCGCACACAGCTCCCGTACAGAGCGCACCGGACAGCAGGTGTGACCCGGGTGATATGCAGGCGGCGATAACCATCGACAGAGCCCCTTTTTGTATCGCTACAGTAAAAACTTGTATAACCTAACAGAGGGAACACACACACACACACACACACACACACACACACACACACACACACACACACACACACACACACACACACACACACACACATACAGTACACACCAATTCAATGTCCTATAATACTATTTCTGTTCCCCTAAATCCTGTAATAAGATTCAATCTGAGATAACTGGACTGCTCCCTGCAGGGGCTATTCTTCTCCCCGAGAACCAGAACACCAACACCGGCTAGAATACAATCAATATGTGTGCGTGTGTGTGTGTGTGTGTGGTGTGTGTGTGTGTGTGTGTGTGTGTGTGTGTGTGTGTGTGTCTAGGTGTTCGGGAAGGGGATTAACGATCTGTAGGTCTGGGCGCTGTTTATTGTGGTCGGGCTGGTTATTGTACTTAAGGCTCGGCACAACAGCACATTGTCCCCAGACAGGGGCGCCGGTGTTGGAGGCATCTTGCGGAGCGCCAAGCAGGTGAGCGTGACGGGGTGAGACCCTAGAGATGAGAGACAGAGAGAGTAATCCCGACGTACACCCCCACCCCCCAACCCCCCTTGTGTGTGTGGGGGGGGGTCAAGCCCATCCTGTGTAATTCATGTATGAGGAAAGGGGAAGTAAGACAGGGGTGGGATGCAAGTCAGGACCACCGGATAACAAGGTCAGCCCATGTTGAATTAAACATTCTATCATTTTCTCATTCCCGGTCCTCTCTCCATCATTCCGCCTCTCTTCCTCTTTCCCTAGCGAGACTGTCTGCTCCTTAAGACCTCATCTGTTCATTAGGGCCCTCACACAACTTCCCTATACACTCTTTGGTGTGTATGTGTGTTTGTGTGTGTGTGTGTGTGTTTTGGTTGGCCAGCTATTGTTCCGGAAACACCCACCAGTGGTTTTCATTGGTCCAGTCGAGGCTTTAAGGCCCATATATTTCCCCCTGCCAAACGGACTGAATTCTTAAGACCGTGTCTGGGGTCGCGTGTGGGCAGCCAGAGAGAGAAGACTTTTCCACATCAGTGCAAGTCTGTGATATACTGTCAGTTTTACTCTGTCTCCGGTAAGTCACTGTGGTTTATGTTTACCTCCCGTGTGTGTTTTTGTGTGTAAAACGGGAGACTCCATTTGCGAACATGGACGGAGAGATTTTTTTTATTGTCTTATTTTAATAGGACGGAAGTGATGTAGGTATGTTATAATACTCTTCACCCACAACCACTGAAAGCGGTTTGGCTGGTGGGTGTGTTGAGAGAGGAGCGTAGCTTTGCTGGATGTTGCTGTTTTTTTTTTCATGTAGTAGACTCTTTCTTATCCGTCCTTACCTAGCCTCCTAATCCTTTCCTCCCTTCTCCTATCCATTCCTTCCAGTCTCTCTATTTCCAGCCTGTCCCTAGTCAAGCAGAGAATCGATTTTTAAACAGCCGCGGACTCCAGGGACCGAGCACAGATCCATTATTGGCCTCATTTAGGCTCCATTGCCGCTGCAATGACTTCTCTAGACAATAGGATGGCCTGTGCACAGATACCGGCGTGTAAATGCACATCCTCGCTTGAAATCCGCTCAGGCCGGCGTTTCCCTTCTGCGGGGAGCACTGCTTTAAAGACTCCCCGTCTGCTTTCAGGAGATGGGCCACGGCGCTTCCCCACTCACCGCTAATACGGGCACATCTGGCACATTTAATACGGGCACATGCAGCACATTTAATATGGGCACATCCAGCACATTTAATACGGGCACATCCGGCACATTTAATACAGGCACATGCAGCACATTTAATACGGGCACATCCAGCACATTTAATACAGGCACATCCAGCACATTTAATACGGGCACATCCGGCACATTTAATACAGGCACATGCAGCACATTTAATACGGGCACATCCGGCACATTTAATACAGGCACATCCGGCACATTTAATACAGGCACATCTGGCACGTTTAATACGGGCACATGTAGCACATTTAATACGGGCACATCCGGCACATTTAATACAGGCACATCTGGCACGTTTAATACGGGCACATGTAGCACATTTAATATGGGCACATCCGGCACATTTAGTACCGGCACATCCGGCACATTTAATACAGGCACATCTGGCACGTTTAATACAGGCACATCTGGCACGTTTAATACGGGCACATCCCGCACATTTAATACGGGCACATCCGGCACATTTAGTACCGGCACATCCGGCACATTTAATACAGGCACATCCGACACATTTAGTACAGGCACATCCAGCACATTTAATACACGCACATCCAGCACATTTAATACGAGCACATCCAGCACATTTAATATGAGCACATTTAATACAGGCACATCTGGCACATTAAATATGGGCACATCCAGCACATTTAATACACGCACATCCAGCACATTTAATACAGGCACATCCGGTACGTTTAATACGGGCACATCCGGCACAGTTAATACAGGCACATTTGGTACATTTAATACGAGCACATCCAGCACATTTAATACGGGCACATCCAGCACATTTAATACAGGCACATCCAGTACATTTAATAAGGGCACATCCGGCACAGTTAATACGGGCACATCTGGCACATTTAGCAGCTGCTGGCTAGATAGGAGCAGAGTATTGAGCATTTAAAGCAAATGCATAGGTTGTTTTCCATGCCATTTACTGCTTTCCACCACTCACACCCCCATTACGACATTAAAATAGTTGCTGTGATGCCTGCGGCATACAGCGGGCTGGTCCTCCTGTGAACAGGCTACTCCTCCGACGCTGTTGTGCAGCCGCTGCACATGTTTATCAGGCCGCTGTGAGACAAACCTTCTGTATGGTGTGTAGGGGCATCGTCATACTGTGACCAGATCTACGCTGATGAGGATTAGATTTAGTTTGAGAGTGTGTTGTTTGATTTCTGTGTCTTTCTACGATGGACATGACGGAGGGGGAATCAAGCCTGTGAGCAAGTTTTTTTTCTTTTATCTTTTTTATAACGAGCATGCCCGACACATATGACACTTGTGGTCACTATGCAAGGGAACTGAGTACATGCTGAATGAATGAGACGCCCATGGAGAAGTACTGAAGCTGCCTGGAGACTCAGGTGCCATCAGACGGTGGGAGTCAGCCTCTCCCAGCGACCTTGTTCTGTCTCACTGGGTGAACTGGACCTGCAAGGAAAAACACTTTTGTATGCAACTATATTCATCCTTGCACTGGGGTTCAGGAGTTGGTAGGAGGCTCTGTGGTGTGTGTGTGTATGTGTGTGTGTGTTATTGTGTGTGTTGTGTGTGTGTGTTATTGTGTACGTGCATGTGTGTGAGTGTGTTGTGTGCATGTGTAACAGAGTGGAAAAAATGCTCTTAATTAATTTCTTTATTTCCAATTAGTATTTTTGAATTGATTTATCATTTAATAATTCTGTTAAGTATTTGTGAATTTTATCTTACTGAGTTATTATTTTAACTTACGGTTATTAATATTCCCTGCGGAAATGATGTTGCTTCACGTCACTCCTCCTGTACCTCCTGCTCTTCTTGTACTCTTCCGTCGCTCCCGCCTTCTCCTCACAGTGCCATTTTGCATTGAGGAGCGGAGGTGCAGAAGAGATACCAAAACTGTGTCGTGTTTGCCTTCTGCAGAGCCATTCCATTATCCAGACTGCTTATCCTGCTCTCAGGGCCGTGGGGCGTTGAGAGTTGCCTCCTACTATGCCCTATCCACATCCGTTACAACATGCATGTGTGTGTGTCATTGTGTGAGTGTTGCTGTGTGCATGCATGCATGCGTGTGTGTGTGTGTGTGTGTGTGTGTGTGTGTGTGTGTGTGTGTGTGTGTGTGTGTGGCGGGGTGGGGGGAATGATGCATTGGAGAGCTGGGTTAATGAGATGCAGAGAGAAAAGCTGCAGGAGGCAATATTGTCCCACTCATTTATTTACATTATTAAGACCTGTTGTTCCAGACCCTCGGAGGAAAATCCCAGTAAATACAATGATAAAAAAAACAGTTTGCTCCTTGCAGAGACTTAAACCATTAAAAACCACACAACCCACTTCACAGTGTCCCTGTTGGTGCTTGTCATTATCCCAAATGGAACAAAAGCCCTGGCCCCTGCTCTGGTGAGCTTGTGTTTCACTTCCTCTGCAGGAGCCCATGTTATCATAAGAAGTGAGCTTGGTCTGCCTGCACTGTGTGTGGCGTGAGTGTGAGAGCCGCTGTGGCAACAAGCACTCCAGCTCACATGCGAGAGAGAAAAAAGAGAAAAAAGAGAGAAAGACAGACAGACAGA
>NW_026611184.1:41737-84237 GCF_029633865.1 Lampris incognitus | reverse complement strand
ACACACACACACACACTGACGACACACACATTAAAACACACTAGCATGAACCCTGTGTGTCACTCACTAGCTCACTTAGCTACACTTCTATGACACAGTGACACAGAGAATCCTATGAGTCATTCCCCTCTGAGTGTGTGTGTGTGTGTGTGTGTGTGTGTGTGTGTGTGTGTGTGTGTGTGTGTGTTTGTGTGTGTGTGTGTGTGTGTCTTATCCTCATGTTGTTCTTATTTAGTGTTTGCTTCAGTAACAGAAATAGAGCTTGTGTGAAGCAGGTTGTTGTGTGCGTATCGGTGACAAGTGTACCTGTGTTTTTAGTGAGAAATCCTAAGTAGGCGTTTTACTGTGCAAAATAAAACATCGCTGGGTTACATGATGTCAGCATAGCTGAAGCTGCAGAGAGAGAGAGAGAGAGAGAGAGAGAGAGAGAGAGAGAGAGAGAGAGAGAGAGAGAGAGAGAACAAGGGTCAATACAAGAGAAATGCATCTGTGCCCAACCGCTGGCTTTTGAATAATGCACATTTAGCATACATGCGATTATCCAAGCCTTCGCCTCTCACCGTGGGTGACCTCATTGTTGGCCCTGCCTCATATTATCAGTCACCACATATTTCATCGCTGTATAGGTAATTCTGCATGTAGGAGGCTGTTTAAGCATATCAATAATGCATTGTTTCAGAGAATGAAGGATGGTATACTTCCCCGCATAGTCTCGGAACAACAATACTGTAATTCCCCTGCAGTTGAAGTGTTTTTCCACCTGGTGAATTCTCATTCATATTTCAGCTGCGGTTTGTTTTTTTATTTCATGCAATATCGAACAGAAACTAAGCAGGACTTTGTCGTGTGGCTGCATGGGTGAGGCAACCATACACGATGATGGACCATATTTTAGAATGACATGCTAATTAATGAGCAGATTACACTGAAATAATGAGTTCCCACTTCTGGTGTGGGAAGATGGCGGCGCGAATTCACGCGTGCGGCGGCCTCACACAGTACCGTCCATGCAGTGTCTTTGTCCACGTCTGTGTCTAAGTTGGTCTTCGTGTGATGAGTGGGAGAGCTGGCGCTGGATCAGCTGGGAGAGCTTGGTCTGCGGCGTCCTGTGGGCCCAGGGACCACGGCCCTGCCCGGAGCTGTGTCCGAAGAGGAAACACCGAGGGTGGGCGGTCTGACAGGACGCGGAAGCGGGGCAGGCTAAGCTAGCGTTGGTTGTGTTTAAGTGTTGTCGTGTGGAATGTGGGGAGGTGTGTCGAAGGTGTCTGCCTGGGAGAGCTTGGTCTGCTGTGTCCTGTGGGCCCAAGGACCACGGCCCTGACCGTAGCTGCACCCACAGAGGAAACACTGATGGTGGTCTGACAGGACGTGGAAGCGGGGCAGGCTAAGCTAACTGCTAGCCCATGCAGACCGGCAGTTCCGACAGTCATCCTGGCTGGCGTTCGATCTCCTGGACAGTGAATTTTTTTGTATAGGTTAGATGTATGTGTTAGTTTGGATATATGTGTTCTTGTAGTTCTTGTAGTTTTATGATGTGTTTTGTCTTTGTGTTGCATTGCTGTGGGTTGTGCACAAAATGAAGCGACAAATGAAGTGTTTCTGATTGTGATTGTGATTCTGGGATGTTTCAGATTCATATTTCTTACTGCCTGTGTGTCTCTGTGGGGCTGCAGAGTCACTTCTGGTAAACGCTGAGGATATGCTTTACCTAAGAGCACATAGCCCACTGCCTTCAAATTGGATTAAATCCCTAAATCACATGATCAATCATCCACAGTTCACTATGCCAAGATGGCGGCGCACACAGCTTTCCTCCTCTGTCTTAAGATGGCACAGCTGCGAGCTGCACCAAGACTCGCAGTGGCGCTCTGTCATTAAAGCCACAAACACCGGATCCTCTGTGAGATCTTCTGCTCGCACACTTATGGACTTATCCAGTGTGTCTCGTGGAAAGACGATTTGGAATGACAAAAAAGGTGGGGAGGGGGGCAATGTGAGACACATGCTCATGCATGAAGGCAAACATGCCGTGTTTAGCTCATGCATGGAGCCGAGGCGGAGTGTGCCCGGGCTGATAATGTGAGGTGATAATTGAATTTGGGAAACACTGGGAGAGGCAGGGAAGGGAGACGGCTTTCCTGGGAGATGCGTAGATTCCCACAACAATGGCAACAGATAATAAATTCCTCCGCTCTGCCTTCAAGGCCTATCAGCGGGTGGTGCTGGGGCAGGCTCCTCATTTTCTTGTAAAAAGCAGCAGGCAAACAGAACGCACGTGTGTGTGTGTGTGTGTGTGTGTGTGTGTGTGTGTGTGTGTGCATGTGCACGCCTGTGCTTCAAGGACCTCTGAAGTGTGGCTATCTCGCCATGTTGCTGTGTGCACCTCCCCACGACCACCTGCTCCTGACACCTCAGAGCGATGAGTCTGACTGTAGTTAATCACAGGCCTCCGCGGCGGCCATACTGGAGCATCACTCTGCCGTATGGAGCGACCGAGACGGACAAAGCCCAACTCGCCAAATCATTAACCTTGCGTTACTTTTGCATCGAGCAGATTCTCCGTCTTTATTCTCCGCCCCTCGGTCTTGCTGTTACGTAGCTTAGTCTCTCGGTCGCTGCACGTGTTTATTACACAGTTGTTTATGATACACGAGGTTTGAGCAGCTAATTTCATTAGGCGGTGCTGATGTGATCAATAACGGGAATAATAATAATTATACCCTTCATCTGAAGCTCCTTTCAAGGAACTCGGGGATACTGTTGAGCAGAGGAAATTCCAATAATGAGACGTTTTCCCTGTTCTCGGCTTCTGAGAGCGTCTCTTATGGAGGCGCAGCATCCTGGTAATTACCTGTATCTCTCTCTCTTCTCTCTCTCTCTCATCCTCCCCTGGAAACAAAGGGAGCCAGTGAGGAGTCATTCAAATGAGACCCCCGCATACGTCAGTATGGAGGACACGGAGCCCTTTGGCCTGGTGGGGGGCACCAACTTAAAAGGTGACTACTGTATTATTTAAACACCACGCGCGCGCCCCGTGAACACGACAAAATGATGACAGGACCTTTCAGAGTGGAATACCATGTCTGAATTTAAAAAAGAAACTTGGCCCACCACTTAACCGTCTGCCACTCACTTTTTTTGGGGTGGGCACTTTCCACCTTTTATTAAATAGTGATAGTCGAGAGAGAGAGAGGAAAGGCAGGGGATGACAGGTCTGACAGGACGTGGAAGTGGGGCAGGCTAAGCTAACTGCTAGCCCATGCAGACCAGCAGGTCCGAGAACACCGAGGGCGGGCTGGCGGCGGCCTCGCCTAGCCTTGACTGAGGTGTTTTTAGTGTCGTCGTGTGGAGTGGGGGGAGGTGTGTCGGGGGGTTTCTGGCTGGGAGAGCTGGCGTTGGATCGGCTGAGGGAGCCTGATCTGCTGTGTCCGGTGGGCCCAATGACGGCGGCCCTGCCTGGAGCCGTGCCCGAAGAGGAAACACCGTGGGCGGACTGACAGGATGCAGAAGTGGGGCAGGCTAAGCTAACTGCTAGCCCATGCAGACCGGCTGTTCTGACAGTCATCCTGGCTGGTGTTCGTTCCCTCGGACAGTGATTTTTTTATTTATCTTTTTTAGTTTGGATATGTGTGTTAGTTTGGATGTGTGTGTTAGTTTGGATGTGTGTGTTAGATGGATGTGTGTGTTAGATGGATGTGTGTGTTAGTTTGGATGTGTGTGTTAGTTTGGATGTGTGTGTTAGATGGATATATGTGTTAGTTTGGATATATGTGTTAGTTTGGATATGTGTGTTAGTTTGGATGTGTGTGTTAGTTTGGATGTGTGTGTTAGATGGATATGTGTGTTAGTTTGGATATATGTGTTAGTTTGGATATGTGTGTTAGTTTGGATATGTGTGTTAGTTTGGATATATGTGTTAGTTTGGATATGTGTGTTAGTTTGGATGTGTGTGTTAGTTTGGATGTGTGTGTTAGTTTGGATATATGTGTTAGTTTGGATATATGTGTTAGTTTGGATATGTGTGTTAGTTTGGATGTGTGTGTTAGTTTGGATATATGTGTTAGTTTGGATCTATGTGTTAGTTTGGATCTATGTGTTAGTTTGGATATGTGTGTTAGTTTGGATATATGTGTTAGTTTGGATATATGTGTTAGTTTGGATATGTGTGTTAGTTTGGATGTGTGTGTTAGTTTGGATGTGTGTGTTAGTTTGGATCTATGTGTTAGTTTGGATATATGTGTTAGTTTGGATATATGTGTTCTTGAAGTTCTTGTAGTTTTTGGATGTGTGTTTGTGTCTTTGTGTTGCACTGCCGTGGGCTGGGGGAAACGATATTTCGTTCCTGGTTCCTGACTTGCAGCAAAGGGCCCGAGCCGGATTCAAACCCGTGCCGCTGAGGTAAAGACTCAGCCTTGTGTGGCACCCCTCTACCAGGTGAGCCATGGGGGGGGGGTGCCCCAAAACCTGTGTCTTCTACAGGAACCGTACAGAGGTGGTGAAAAAAAAAAGACCTTCGCCATTCGCCCAGCTGATTCACCAAACAATATTCACGCCTGTGTGTCTTCACGGCGCTTCCCCAACTGAGCCCATCAACGAGCTCTCTGTGTGGAAAGAGGCGACAGCAGGACCACTCTGACCTCTGTGGCTCCCTTGTTTGAGCCATTTCTATGTAGGGAGCTCCCATGAAGCTGCTACACCTCCTTCAGAGAGGGAGAACAGGGTGGTGGAGGATAACGGGGGAGACGAGGTGTGTCGGCGGTGGTCGGGTCGGAGGTACAGTGGTGGCGTCTGAACAGTGCTGCTCTGTGTGTGTGTGTGTGTGTGTGTGTATGTGTGGAGGGGAGGCTGGTGATGTCATGGCCTGGCAGGGTCGTGCTCCCACTGCGTCTGTGAAGCCGTGACCTGCAGGAGGCAGGAGGAGGCCGGAGGGGGCGACGCCGGCGTTGTTCTGTGGAATCAGACTGTGACGGAGAGCAGCTCTCCATCCGACCGCTACCGAAACAGGAACAGCCTTGTCTCCATCCTGAGAAAAAAACAACCCGCCAGCCATTCATCCAACCATTACATCGCTATCTTACCGCAGATAGACAGGTGGAGACTTACTGACAGTAGGAAGAAGGAAGAATCGGCCTTCCGGCCGTCTTCTGTGCTGTGCTGAGTAAAGATGCTACTGGGAGGCGACGTGTGAACTGTCTGTTTCCACAGATGATTTCTGTTTGACTTGAGAAAGAAAATAAAGCTGTGTGATTTTTATATTTATTTTCTTCTTCTTCTTCTTCTTCTTCTTTTTTTTTTTTTTTTTGATTAAAGTTTTGTTAAAACTCAACTCAAGGCCCTGTGATGGCCTGGCGGCCTGTCCAGGGTGTCTCCCAACCTGCTGCCCAGTGACTGCTGGGATAGGCTCCAGCATCTCCACAACCCCGAGAGCAGGATAAGCGGTTCGGATAATGGAGGGCTCAAACTCAGCTCGAACTTTTTCCTTCCTCTATCTATCTATCTATCTATCTATCTATCTATCTATCTATCTATCTATCTATCTATCTATCTATCTATCTATCTATCTATCTATCTATCTATCTATCTATCTATCTATCTATCTATCTATCTATCTATCTATCTATCTATCTATCTATCTATCTATCTATCTATCTATCTATCTATCTATCTATCTATCTATCTGTCTGTCTGTCTGTCTGTCTGTCTGTCTGTCTGTCTGTCTGTCTAGATAGGGCTGGGTGATATCGATAAAATCAAACGTCACGATATTTTACAAATTGATCGATATCAATATTTTGACGATATTGTCGAGGTGACTATTGGTAATGTGGATATGACGGCCAATTATAAGCCCCCCCCCCCGTCTTACATCCATCCTTACTTGCAGGGAAGTTTCTTCATCTCTCCGTTCTGTCCCTGTTCGTTACGGGATGTGTGTCGTTCTCTTGTGCGGTATTGTTTGGACAGTATTGTGGCGAGGGAAGGAGGAGTGCGATGAAAGGAATTATCGTTTTTCACGCTGACCTCTGCAGGATTTGGACCTTCAGGACCATTTCTATTGTATGTGATTTCTATGTGGCCGTACGGTGGTAAACCCTCCGCAGGTTCGTAGCTAATGCCAAACACACACACACACACACACACACACACACACACATCTCTGTGGAACGGCGGAGCTTATCGGCCAGCATTTTTAAAGGGCCTTTTAACCGAACAAAGAGCCGCCAATCCTTCAGCTGTGGCATTTGCCAGAACGTTATTGGCAGAGAGGTGTTTTTGTCGACTGAACGTCGTTTCCTAGAAGAATGTCTTAGAGGAGGAGAGAAAGGCTTCTTTTCAGAACCGGCCTCACGAGTGTCGTGTAAACACACACGGAGAGAGGCTCCATTCATTAGCTATGCTAATCCGGAGGTCACGTGACTCGCTGCGGCGCCCGCGGTCCCTCTCCCGGCTGTGGCTCTCTGTGCTGCGCCTCAGCCTCCAAAGGCCAGGGTCCCATCTTCTCTCTTCTGGTTCATCGGGTTAATTTGCTCTCTGTTCCCCCTTCCCCGTGTAGTTAGATTCAAAAGAACGTGGCTGTGACCCCGGGCGAACTCGCTCCTCTTTTCCCATCATCCCGTGCTGTTGAGTCGTCGGGCTCCTCGGGCTGGAAGATTTGATGGACGGCCGGGCTTTTAGTTTTCACCCCTGTCGTCACCGTTGGTCTCATGGCTGCCGTGGCATGTCAACTTGAAATGAACAAAAACAAACAAAAACAAAAACGTGGTGATGGTCTACGGCTCCGCCCACACGCAGTTTTCATACGAGATGCCCCGATCTGACCTGAGAGACCGGTGTAAGAGCTGGTCAAGCCTGATTTTAATTGATTGGTATCAATTTGGTATCAGCTACATTAACCCCGATCAAATTCTGATCCTTTCATTATTTTACCTCCTTGCACTCCATCAACACCAGACGTCATCCCAGATAGAGTCCGGATGTCGGCCACTTCAGGCAACGGTGCGGCACTGACGGCCTTCTTCTGGCCCTGACAAAATGAATGTGACCCTGAAGTGGCCCTCATATATATATAATAACAAATATGGCCCAAATATGCCAAATCAAACGTTGGTCTTATTTGGCAAAGATGCGGTGCTCTCAGCAACATGTAATCTGGATGTGACCCTGAAGTGGCCCGTGTGGTAAATGGTGAATATGGCCCAAATATCACAAAACAAATATGGGCCACCTTTGGCAAATATGTGGCACATGCAGCATGGCTATGGCTTGGTTTTGGCCCAGATCTGGCAAACAGGAGCGGACCGCCCAAGTGCCATCATTCCACGCAGTATGTGTACAGTGTGTATGTGTTAAGAAGTTTTCATAGACGTTTTCAAGTTTATTTTTCGTATATGAAAGCAAGTTTACACATATTGTCTGGCTCAACACACAAGTGGGAAATAGAAAATACACAAAAATACAAAAATAAGAACATAAATACAGTGAGTGCAGACTTTGGATGTACTTTACTCGACAGTGTGCTACAGCAGAGAATGGCTGTACAATAAATAGTAAGATAACCTATGCAATGGTATTGTAAACAGTAAACTTGTGCAAATGGCAGATGGCGCAGTCTGTTACATCAATAACAAAAACAGTAAAACGTAAAGAGTAGGCGGCTGGAAAATCTTAATACAGCCTAGCAGGGTTTCTGAATAGAATAGAATAGAATAATATTCCTTTACTGTCATTGCACAGAGTACAACGAAATTGTGTGGCAGTCCTGACAGTGCATTCACACATAAAAAACAGCAATTAAAGATAGAAAAGTGTACAGTGTGTAGTGTAGTGTATAGTGGTCATTGGACTTGCCCTTCAACTTGTTTTACCCTGTCGGGTTGTGTTTGTGCTGTTTGTTTTGTGCTGCGGTAGTGCAGTATAGATAGGGTGTTATGTGCACTATGCTTGTTTATATATTTTGTTCTTATTTCTATTTCTTATTTTATCTTTTATTTCTATTTGTTTCTATTTTCTTGCTATTTTGTATCTTGTTAGTCTTTAGCTTTTTCTTACTAGAACGTGAGTGTCTGTAATAGAACCCAAATTCCCCTCGGGGATGAATAAAGTATTCTGATTCTGATTCTGATTCTGATTCTGAAAATAGTAAAAGAGTTCAAACTAGGTATATAGACACATCTGTACTGTGTTCTATAAATGTAACTCAAAGTGTTGTAGTACTGATAGTCACACAGGTCCCGGACTGTCAGTGTCAGTGTTTGGCAGTGTTCAGTTCTTGTATGGTTCTGGGGTAGAAGCTGTTCTTAAGTTTGTTTGTCCTTGACTTGATGGACCTGAAGTGCCTACCAGAGGGCAGCAGGTCAACAGATGATCTCCAGGGTGGGATGGGTCTTCCGGTATGTTGGCTGCTCTACTGAGGCAATGAGAGCTGAATAAGTCCTCCAAAGAGGGCAGTGAGCAGCTGATGATCTTCTGGGCGGTATTGATGACCCTTTGAAGGGCTCTCCTGTTTGCTGCTGAGCAGCTGGCAGACCATGCAGAAATACAGTACCCAGCACACTGTTGATGGAGCAATAGAAGGACACCAGCAGCTTCTCCTGTAAGTTGGTTTTCCTGAGCATCCACAGGAAGTGGAGTTGCTGCTGTGCCTTCTTGACTACTGCCGTGGTGTTGGCAGTCCAGGAGAGATTTTCAGCGATGTGTGTACCCAAGAACTTGAAAATAGGGACCCTTTCCACACAGTCCCTGTTGATGTATAGAGGATCAGCGTCTGTACTGTTCTTCTGGAAGTCTATTATGAGTTATTTTGTTTTTCAGGGGTTCAGGATGAGATTGTTCTTTGAACACCGCCCTGTCAGTCTTTGGACTTCATCCCTATAAGCTGTCTCGTGTCCTCCTGAGATAAGTCCAGCCATAGTCGTTTCATCTGTGAACTTGATGATGGTGTTGGTGGAATAGATGGGGGCACTGTCATGAGTGTAGAGGGCATAGAGGATGGGACTCAACACACAGGCCTGTGGGGAGCCAGTGCTGAGTGTAAGGGTGGAGGAGAGGCGGGGCCTAGTCTAACAGTCTGGGGACAGTTGGTCGGAAAGTCCTTGATCCAGTGGCAGGTGGGTTGGGGAAGTCCTGAGTCTGTGAGTCTTGTGACCAGTCTGCCCGGGATGACAGTGTTAAAGGCAGAGGCATTCTGATATTCTAATCTACTGTAAATATGCTGTTAAAAAAAACACATCCTCATTCTCTCGACTAAGCTAAGTTTCTGATGGTGGAAATTATGTCCTACAATACTAGCACAGATGATTTTATGGACGTTGATACAGAAGCTTACATGCAATGCATTCTGGTACATGTAGGCCCAGTGCAGTGGCAGCTGCTGACCAAAATGTTTGGTGAAGCAACCACCCAACCAACTCCCCCTATTATATTTTTCAAACATCCCTCACTGATTTCAAATGAGCAGCCAGAATATCATCATAGCGGGAAAACACGTCGTTTCCTTTATTATCGGATTTTTCACTCTCATCATGCCCTCCTGACGACCCAATATGACACCTAATCAATCAACCTTTTCAGAATGTCACGGTTTAATCGGACCATGCCGTTATGCTTTGCCAACTGGATAAGCTTGCCTTCATCAGTTAGAGTATCAATCCTCACATTTCCCAACAGACTTAATTGCTCGGCTGCACCGACATGCTCCTTTGATTCTTCATGAAGCTTAACAGATCTGTCAAAATTTCGTAGATCCTCAAATCCATCTCTAGCAAACTTTAAATAACACCCATCTCCTGCAGCAGCACACTTAAACATCACGCAAGGCCAGTAGTACAAGCGGTTTGTTAGCACACTCCCCGTTAGCCACTCCACCTTGTCATACCTAGAACACTTAAAACTCCGACTTACTGAGCCCACTCTCTGCATCAGCTTGATGGGGGGCTTTGGTGTCCCCTGTGCCTTCACTCCTAGTTTATCCTCATAGGAGGAAAGTGTGAAAAGATTCCCGTAGGAGCCGGTTCACGATGTTTGCATCCATCGTAATTCTTCTTTGATGCTGTGTTGCTGTAAAGCCCCTTGAGGCAAATTTGTAATTTGTGATATTGGGCTATACAAATAAAACTGACTTTACTTGACGTTGCAAAAATTGCGAAAGACAGGACAGGAGCTAGCTAAGCCAGTTGCTAGCTAGCTAATCTAGTTAAAACAGAGCTAATGTTAGCCTACAGTACAGGGCTACTACATGAGGTCAAAATCAAAAATGCAAACATAAAGATGAACAATAAAGTTTGATAATAAAGATCTAAACAGATTAATTAATTATTATGATATTTACAATTTATATACAAGAACCACCAAAAACGACTAGAGTAATCATTAATTTATCTGAGGCTAATCTCTTTTTCTTATCTTTCTTATCTTATCTTTCACTGCACTTTGAATACCAAAAGGTATGATGAAGATTGGAGAACAAGTCAAGCAGAGGACCGAAAAGGCTGAACTGGTGTTCTCTGATTGGTTAGACGGGCGTCAATCATTTTCAGGTTGAGGAACGACTAGGTGAAGCACTGCTTCACTGGGTGGGCATTAAAACGTGTCATAAACCGTAAGTGTCCAATCAACAACGTGTAAGGCACTAATTCACTTACATTGGGGTAGTGAAGCAGAACACTCCCCTGCGTCACCTGAAGAGGACACTGTGTTGCACAATACACATTTTTTTAACAGTGACACTTTTTTTGTTTGATTCACAGAGGAAATAGTCATCCTAATGAAATGTTGGCATCTCAAAAAGATGTTTTATGTGATATGTGTGTTATTTTTTGTTTGTTTGTTTTTTGGTGAAGCATTGCTTCACCTGTTGTTTTATAGAAAGGGCCCAGTGGGACAGACATTGACCCTGTTTACACTTGGTTTTAAAATGCGTTTTGGGCGATCGGATCACAAGTGGACAGCGAGACATCGCCGTTGACACATGTGCCTATCATGCATCTCCAAATGCGTCCTGCTGACCACTTGTGATCAGATTTCGTTACTCCGAAGAAGAAGAAGAAGAAGAAGATTTCCTGTTACGTCCTTGTCGGGGACGCATCAGGACGCATTACACTACAAAAGATATGTGGTCAAATGCATCCCAGACCACCTCGGCAAGTGGTTTGAGTAACCGGTTCACAAAACGTTTTGGTGGTCGTTTACACTTATATTTAGCGCTGTCCACCTGTGATCCGATCGCAAAAACAAAAACAAGTAAAAAACAAAACAAAACAAAAACAAAACAAAAAACGCATTTTAAAACTAAATGTAAACAGGGTCTGAACTGTGAGCAGGAGAACAACGATTTCTCCGTCAATATAGCACACAGTGTGGACTGTATTGCTTCAATCCACTACAGCGCTCATCAATACTGATTGCACATACACAGAACCATCAGTGAAATTTCCCTTTAAGGCCCCTATAATTTCAGACGACATTGTGTTTAAATGTTACATATTCTCAAAGCAATTTGCATTTAAACAAATTATCATAAACTAATTTACACATGGTAGACATGGAGCCTCTGAGGCCCCTGAAAATCCAGGGCTCTGGGGCAACTGCCCTCTGCCTGGTCAGTAATCCAGCCTTGTTGTCTGCAATTTACAGCAGTGCTGTGCATGTTTTGAGCAAACGGCCAAAACGTCTGTAGTGTAATTAAGTAAGATAATGAAAGCAGCCCAACAGCCTCTTATAATATCTACAATATTTCACATGGCGGTCGTAACCGAGCTACCCTCAACACGACTAACATAAGACACAGGGTGGGATGATATTGACAACATCAAATATCACAATATGTTTTGTTGTTTTTTGGATTTCCCCCCCTTTCTCTCCCCAATTGTATCCGGCCAATTACCCCCCTCTTCCGAGCCGTCCCGGTCGCTGCTCCACCCCCTCTGCCGACCCGGGGAGGGCTGCAGACTACCACGTAACCCTTCCGAATCATGCGGAATCGCCAGGCACTTGTTTTCACCTGACAGTGAGGGGTTTGTTGCCTCCTGACTAGATCCTTGCTTGTGTAGTATTAACTCTCAGATGTACGCCACTTTGGATAAAAGCGTCTGCTGAATGAAATTGTAACAACGCAAATTGTAAAACGGAGGAATAAGAAAACGGTCTCACTTTGCTGTAACGCAGCCTTTAAGACCGGGGAATGACAACGTTTAAGTTATATCACCAGATTACCACAAACACAATCCCACAACACATCCAGTCTCAGATCGCCACATCTATATTATATTCAGATAGAGGAACTTAAAAAGAAATCATGTGAAGGAATACGAGTCGTGTTGGTCTCTGGGGTGCCCTCTCTTTCCAGTCAGTGTTTTTACATTTTGTAAGAGCCATTGGATTTGACATAATTTTTGCACTTGTTTTACTTTGTCACTGGTTAAAATAAAAATTAAAAACAGCATCTGGGTGGCATAGCGGTCTATTCCGTTGCCTACCAACGCGGGGGTCGCCGGTTCGAATTCCCTTGTTCCCTCCGGCTTGGTCGGGCGTCCCTACGGACACAGTTGGGGGAGGGAACTGCGGGAGGGAAGTCGGCTGTGGGTATGTGTCCTGGTCGCTGCACTAGCGCCTCCTCTGTTCGGTCGGGGGGCGCCTGTTCCGGGGGGGGGGGGGACGACAATCTTGATTGGCTCATGTTGTCCAAGCTGTTCATGATTGGTGACCTCGTCGTGAACAGGCGGTTATTGGTTACAAAGCGCCTGGGGGTGTGGTTCCGAGTTCGGAGACTATGGCCGGTGTTAATGGTGGGCAACGTTAAATAAAAAGACAACCATTTATTTCGTGAACCCGCCGAGTGTAGCTTCCTCTTACTTAACATTTTCGGAACACATGTATGGTGTGTAAATATACAACAGTTTGGCGACGGGGATGGGATTTGTTAAGTTGGAAGACACCGAGTTTGCATGTCGAGCAACTCCGCTGAGGCAGCGGCAGACTTAAGAAAATGGCGTTCGGTGAGTGAAAGAACCGTCGAACAAAAAATGGCGTCCGGGAAGCCAGAGGATTTTCACGTCGGAGAAAGTGAAGAAAATGTTGATCGTTATCGACAGAGACTGGCGCAGTACTTTGCAGCTAATGGCTTGGACCCAAATGCGGAGAAAACCAAGTCGGCGTTTCTCACGGTGGGAGGCAAGAGGTCGCTCAGCTTGCTGATGGACCTGTGTGCGCCCGATAAGCCCTCTGGGAAAACCCTACGAGCAGTTGGTGGAGCTGTTACAAAAGCGTTATGTCCCCAAACCCAACGTCATCGCCGAAAGATGCAAGTTTCAGGGAAGGAATCAACTCGAAGGGGGGTCGATAAGTGAGTACGTTGCAAGTTTGGGAACGTTAGCTGCCACGTGCAAGTTTTGAGGCCTTTTTAGAGGACCCTTACAAAAGTAGTGTAAACTACTAATATCACACGTTAGTCCTTAGCTAATGGGTCTGAACCTTTAGCCGAGCGGTTAGTGATGTCGCCTTGTGGTGCAGTACACCCCGTATCGAATCCCGCACCGGGTAGGAAAATAACGGGTTACAGTAGTTTATTCAAGTGTGCTCTTAGTATACTTATTTTAAACTAAATTTTCAGTGAGTATGCTTTATACTTAAGTGTACTTACAAGTATACTACTAGTACATTGATATTAAATATAATATTGTAACCGATTATATTCTTGCCCGGTGCGGGATTCGATACGGGGTGTACTGTACCACAAGGTGGCATCACTAACCGCTTGGCTAAAGGGTTAGACTCGTTGCTAGGGGCTAACGTGTCTTATTAGTAGTTTACAATATACTTGAAATATACTTGAACTTAAGTGTACTTAATAAAACAAACTTCATGTATGCTTTTTTTTGTCTGGGGAGGCACCGCATGATAGATGTCTGGAGTTCGGAGCGCGGACCTGAGAGACTTTTTTGGGGGGGGGGGGTAAATAGAAAGTCTACTACTTTCGGCTGCTCCCGTTAGGGGTCGCCACAGCGGATCATCCGTTTCCATTTCTTCCTGTCTTCTGCGTCTTCCTCTGTCACACCAGCCACCTGCATGTCTTCCCTCACCACATCCATAAACCTCCTCTTTGGCCTTCCTCTTCTCCTCTTCCCTGGCAGCTCCATATTCAGCATCCTTCTCCCAATATACTCAGCATCTCTCCTCCACACATGTCCAAGCCATCTCAATCTTGCCTCTCTTGCTTTGTCTCCAAACCGTCCAACCTGAGCGGTCCCTCTAATATAATCGTTCCTAATCCTGTCCTTCTTCGTTACTCCCAGTGAAAATCTTAGCATCTTCAACTCTGCCACCTCCAGCTCCACCTCCTGTCTTTTCGTCAGTGCCACTGTCTCCAAACCATATAACATAGCTGGTCTCACAACCATCTTGTAAACTTTCCCTTTAACTCTTGCTGGTACCCTTCTGTCGCAAATCACTCCTGACACACTTCTCCACCCACTCCAACCTGCCTGCACTCTCTTTTTCACCTCTCTACTGCACTCCCCGTTACTTTGGACAGTTGACCCCAAGTATTTAAACTCAGATGTCTTTGTCACCTCCCCTCCTTGCATCCTGACCATTCCACTGTCCTCTCTCTCATTCACGCATAGGTATTCCGTCTTGCTCCTACTGACTTTCATTCCTCTTCTCTCTAGTGCATACCTCCACCTCTCCAGGCTCTCCTCAACCTGCACCCTACTCTCACTACAGATCACAATGTCATCCGCGAACATCATCGTCCATGGAGACTCCTGCCTGATCTTGTCCGTCAACCTGTCCATCACCATTGCAAACAAGAAAGGGCTAAGAGCCGATCCTTGATGTAATCCCACCTCCACCTTGAACCCATCCGTCATTCCAACCGCACACCTCACCATTGTCACACTTCCCTCATACGTATCCTGCACCACTCCTACATACTTCTCTGCAACTCCTGACTTCCTCATACAATACCACACCTCCTCTCTCGGTACTCTGTCATAAGCTTTCTCTAAATCTACAAAGACACAATGCAACTCTTTCTGGCCTTCTCTATACTTCTCAATCAACATTCTCAAAGCAAACATCGCATCTGTGGTGCTCTTTCGTGGCATGAAACCATACTGCTGCTCGCTGATCGTCACCTCTCCTCTTAACCTAGCTTCTATTACTCTTTCCCAAATCTTCATGCTGTGGCTGATCAACTTTATACCTCTGTAGTTGTTACAGTTCTGCACATCGCCCTTGTTCTTGAAAATCGGTACCAGTATGCTTCTTCTCCACTCCTCAGGCATCCTCTCACTTTCCAGGATTGTGTTAAACAATCTAGTTAGAAACTCCACTGCCATCTCTCCTAAACATCTCCATGCCTCCACAGGTATGTCATCAGGACCAACTGCCTTTCCATTCTTCATCCTCTTCATAGCTGCCCTCACTTCCTCCTTGCTAATCCGCTGAACTTCCTGATTCACTATCCCTACATCATCCAACCTTCTCTCTCTCTCATTTTCTTCATTCATCAGCCCCTCAAAGTATTCCTTCCACCTTCTTAGCACACTCTCCTCGCTTGTCAGCACATTTCCATCTAAATAGGGTAAATAGAAAGTATTTTTCTTAATTTAATGACAAAGAACAAACATACGAAACATTACAATAAGAATACAATAAACTTACATAAACTTGACATTGAACACAGGGGTACAATCAATTATTCAAAGGTTAAATTACATTTCTGAAACATTATCAGTTAGAATTGCTTTTTTGTTTTCACATAAATGAATGGTCTTAATGTAGTTTTGCATGTCTATCAAAAATACACTTAGTTTGGGTTTTTCCCCCATTCCATTTCATCCTATACACAAAGAATCTGCCAAGAATGATTAATAAATTTACAGCAAACATCATGTTTTGGTTAAATAGAAGCAGGTTGAGTACATTGCAAGTTTGGGAACGTTAAATGACCAAGAATGGATCAGGACATCCCTGGTTTTGATGATGCCCAGAGGTGTTTGTGGACAGGTTAAAGTCAGATGACGTGTCCACTGCGGCTCCAGATGACGTTTAAAAAAAAAAAAGATATATGGTTATAGATGTCCTTTAGTACCACAGGTACTTTTTTCCTTTTAATTTAACGGCATACCTTCATAACATCTTCGGCTCAGTTTCAGGGGCCGTCCATTAAAAGGGTAATTACTATACGTTGGGGTGTGTAGATTTTCCCCAGAAGCTGAGTGAGCCGCCTTAATGGCCATGGGCGGGACATGGGCCATGGACGGGATACGAGCTGTATCTGTATGAATTACAGGATGATAATTTAAAATTCGTTTTCGACTGAGGCCTCTCTTATTTTTAATGAAGCTACTTATTGAAAACGGTGTTTCTTACATGTGTAATTATGTCTTTATTGATTAGTCAGCATCTCAGGTAGCGGTGCCTCATGAAATATTTCCCTGCTATGACAACCCGTCTCAACGCAGTCAGCAGAGAAAACCATTTAAACAAAGTTTTCCCTCAGGTGATGTGGAAAATGGTGTGTGTGTGTGTGTGTGTGTGTGTGTGTGTGTGTGTGTGTGTGTGTGTGAATACATGTGAGAGTTTGAGTGCTTGTGTAAACAGTGTACATACAACTGTGAACATGCCATAGGTCTGTGTACATAAGTGTGTTTTTGTGTCTTGTGCTGTGTGTTTGCGTGCATGCACACGTCTTGAGTGTGTGTATTTCTGAACATGTCTGTGAATGTTCTCATTCATCCAGGTCATGGTTGTCCAAAGGAATTGAATCAAATGCAACTGGACTTGGTTTATATCCGTATTTCTGAACGTTTGTGAGTGTGAGAGTGTGTCTGCAGGCATTTTTGAGAACATGGCATAGGTGTGCGTACATGTCTTTGTGCGTTGTGTGTGTGTGTATTTGTGTGTTGTTCTTATCAATAAGTAGACTTAGTTGTGCAATGATTTACAGGCCTAAATTTTGACATATACCTTTTTATCTTTTTCCTAAAATTCCTAAAATACCAAAAATGTGTGTGTGTGTGTGTGTGTGTGTGTGTGTGTGTGTGTGTGTGTATGTATGAATGTATGCGAGTGTGAGAGTGTATCTGAGTGCCTTTTTGTGAGCATGGTATAGGTATGCGTGCGTGTGTGTGTTAGATTTTTTTCTGTGCGTGTTTGTGTTGTGTGTTTGTGCTGACACTTCCAGCTTGGACAGGGGGGTACTTTGTCTTATTCCCCAAACTGTGACTAATGGCTCTCCCTCCTTTTGTCTTTCTCCTCTGTCACTCTTTCTCTGGCCTCCATCCTTTCTCCCCCTCCTTCCACCTGCCCTTCTCTCTCTGCTGCTCCAGTTGGTGAGGACAGGGAGGAAGATGAGACCTCCCAGGCCTCTGCTGATCCTGCTGTATGTCACACTGTCCCAGAGTCTGAAGGTGGTCTCCAAGAGAGGCTCAGGTACCCAACACTTTCTCACAACTAGAAGAGTGTACTCTAGTAGGGTGCGGATCTCTGCCAGGCATATCTCCCCTTCTCCGGAGCTCGGACTTGGGTGAAAAACCAGCTGAGGAGTTGGCACTCAACTGCGGTGTGAAGCGGGTTTTGTAGAGGTTTTGAATCACTGCAACCAGGAGAGGTCCTCGATCATACAGTCATAACTCTGCACAAACATTATTAGTTTAACAGTGTAGCGACCACGGATGTGTAGACTTGCTAGCCTTTAGCTAACAGGTCGGACCCTTCAGTTGACTGGATAGCACAGTCGCCCATGGTGCAGGGAACCTATGTTTGATTCCCGGCTGCCGCCTCAATTCACGCTACATTGGTGGAAGCAGTGGGATAGACAAGATAGAAGATCGCCAAAGGCTAGCAAGTCTACACATCTGTGGTCGTTACACTGTTACATTAGGCTGACTGGCCCAGTAGTATGTGAGATTAGCAGCAGACACACACACACAAACGGACAGAAAAAACAGTGTTTTTCCTGCCATTATGAGACTTTTGTGCAGTACCCAAATCGATTGAATAGGAAATATAAAAAAAAAGTTTGTAGTATGCAGCACTCAAGCTAGAATATCTACATAATAAAAATGGTTTGCCTGTCAGTCTGTGGTCCACAGCCTTCTAGCTGGACCTGCGTATGCATACGACCAAGTCTAATATGAACTTGCACGTTCCAAAAAGAAAAGGTTTGCTAGTCTAGTAGCTTAGCCTTTGCTAATGTTCTGGAAAAGCACAGGCAGGTCAGCTCTGGCTTCAGACGAGAGAGAGCGAGAGAGCATTGGTCGAGTGAGTTAGAGAGTGAATGAAGAGAGGGAGTGGTGGTAGCAAGAGCTAACATTTTTCAAGAGTTTTTAATCACTGCACCCACGAGAGGGTTTTGATCATGCAGTCATAACTGCACAAAAAATATTAGGTCCAGTAGTATGCGAGGTTAGCTGCGGAGACACACACACATGCGCATGCAACCTAAAGTATAATCCCCCTCAGGCGGTATAATAACCTACTTCCTGTCACAGTAGCTCACTTCCTGTTCCAGTAGTTTATTTCCTGTTCCCTTGTTGTACCCCAGTCGGACACCTATGCATGCACGGTACAAATATCCACAGGTTTTCACGACTTTTTCATTGTATGTGCGTCTGCTTATGTGTTCCCGTGTGTATGAGTGTGTTGTATTTTAACATCTGTATATGTGGTATATGTGTGTGTGCCAGTGTGTATGTTGACATACATGTGTGTTTCTGTGAGTATGTCTTCATTTACGGCTGTTTCTGCGTTAAAAAAAAAAAGATGGGGGCAGATAATTGCCCGCCCATTGCTGTGTGAGTCCTTCCGTCTGGTTAGCCCGCTGATGAGTCTTTCAGACATGAAAACAGCTTTTTTTTATTATTCATTTATTCACACAAAGTGTCTCATGTGAGGACAGCACTGTGGCTGAAAAAGTGTAAAGCTGAGAATTACCCAGAATTCTCTTGATCCAGAGAGAGTGACAGCTACCATATAATCCAATCAGTCAGTGTCTGGGTCACCGGGGGTTAATGGGAAACTCATTTATGTTCCAAATGCCGGCAAATGGAGCATCAATTGTGAACAAATGCAAAGGTCAAAACAGGAAATGAATGAGACGGAAGACTGAAGGTAGAAACTTCGCTCATGGCGAGAATGGGTGGCCTGGTGCTTCGTATATGACAATTTGAAGCGCTCGCTGATCACATGGCTCGATACACAAGGTTAGCGTAACCTAATTACCAGTCGGGAGACAACTTCATCACACCTAATATTTACTCTAAAACAACGGTTGGTCATGCATTTTAATTGTCTAGCAGAGCGCTCTGCCACAAGTGTTCAGCAATTCATTATGTGTATTCATGCCTGCTGTGTGTATGTGTGTGTGTTAGGCAGACATGAGTGGGCATGTCTGTGCTCTCGAGGACTGACCTTTAGCTAAAGGTTTTATATTGAAGGAAGCGCCCTGTGCGGACACAAAGGGCAGGAAGGCAGCTTCTCTCTGACTTCTGCACTTCAGCTGGTTGAGACGCCAGTCAATGACACAAACTACGGCGAAGTTTAAACCTGCGTTCAGTGACCTTTGGACCTTTTAAGTCCTCGCACGCAGCAAATGTAAACACATTGGTTCCAAGCTACAATACTGCAGATTTACACACCAATGCACAAATATCCAAACCATGTAATTTCCTAATGTAATAATTACTATCAGATGGGACTGATATAGTATAGTGTAACGACCACGGATGACTAGACTCGCTAGCCCTTGGCTAACAGGTTGGACCCTTTAGTGGACTGGTAAGTGCAGTCGCCCGTGGTGCGGGCGACCCAGGTTCGCATCCCGGCTGCCCCCCAAATTCGCTACATTGGTGTCAGAAGTGGGATGGTGAGACCGTGAGGCCATCGGAAGCGCGTGCACCCAGACACGTGAGGGAGCTGATAATGCTGAAATGGGGGACGCGCTTCCTGAAGGAGAGGGATGGTGTAATGACCATGGATGACTAGACTCGCTAGCCGTTGGCTAATGGGTCGGACCCTTTAGTGGACTGGTTAGCGCAGTTGCCCATGGTGCAGGCGACCCGGTTTCCCATCCCGGCTGCAGCAGTTCCCGGCTGCCCCCAAATTCGCTACAGTATTTTACAGTACACAACGTTTTAGGTCCTAATAACAGCCACATGAAGAATAAGGTGGTAGTTGTGGATTTAAAGAAGTAAAGCTGTTTTGGCTAAAAAGCAGTCAACGGGCGTCCGGGTGGCGGAGCGGTCTATTCCGTTGCCAACCAACGCAGGGATCGCCAGTTCAAATCCCTGTTACCTCCGGCTTGGTCGGGTGTCCCTACAGACACCGTTTGCCATGTCTGGGGATGGGAAGCCGATGTGGGCGTGTGTCCTGATCGCTGCTCTGGTCGGTCAGGGCGCCTGCTCAGGGGGAACTGGGGGGGAATAGCGTGATCCTCCCACGTGCCATGTCCCCCTAGTGAAACTCCTCACTGTCAGGTGAAAAGAAGCAGCTGGTGACTCCACGTGTATCGGAGGAGGCATGTGGTAGTCTGCAGCCCTCCCTGGATTGGCAGAGGGGGTGGAGCAGCGACCAGGACGGCTCAGAAGAGTGGGGTAATTGGCCAAGTGCAATTGGGGAGAAAAAAGTGGGGGGGATCCGGGAAAAAAAAGCAGTTAATGGCAAATTAATCAGGTAGACAATCTTTACCTTTAGGAGATATTACCCCCAGCTGAGAAGCAGGCTCAAATTTGTATTTTTGAAATGAAATGAAAATGACAGTCTTCAGGTTTGCAGCTTTAATCTGCACAATTAGTGAATAAATCTACCAAGCAGGTTGTGTTTGGACCAGACGGAAGGCAATTTTTCATGCATGTTGTCTGTTAAGGCCCCATGAAATGACATTTAGAGCAACACAAACTTCTGGGATTTGACGTTTAGCTGAAGATCTCCATTCAGCCATTGGACATTTTTGTTAGCGTAGTACAGCATGATGTAACGCAAAACATTTTCGGTGAATTTCTAGTGTGAAGTAGATGTAAATCAGGTGTGTATAAAAGGGGTAACAATAAAACAATAAAACTCCTGTCTGTGCCCCTGAGCAAGGCAATGGAAAGAAGAACTGGAGTTGGTCCCCGGGTGCTGCAGCTGCCCACTGCTCCTATACACTAGGATGGGTTAAATACAGAGAACACATTCATTGTTAGAATACAATGACAAAATAAATTGGCTTTCTTTCTTTTTCTTTTTTCCAAACCCCTTTTTCTCCCCAATTGCATCCGGCCAATTACCCCACTCCTCTGAGCCGTCCACCCCCTCTGCCGATCTGGAGAATGCTGCAGACTACCACATGCCTCCTCTGATACATGTGGAGTCGCCAGCCGCTTCTTTACACCTGGCAGTGAGGAGTTTCACCAGGGGGAGGTAGCGCATGGGAGGATCAACGCTATTCCCCCCAGTCTCCTCCCCCCCAACAGGCGCCTCGACGAACCAGAGGAGGCGCTAGTGCAGCAACCAGGACACATACCCACATCCGGCTTCTCACCTGCAGACACAGCCAATTGTGTCTGTAGGGATGCCTGACCAAGCCGGAGGTAACACTGGGATTTGAACCGGCAAAGCTTTCTTTTTTTCCTCTATAATGAAATTACATTTTTCGTTTCTTAATAAATCTAAAAGTTTGGAGTTGAGCTAAAATGTCTAACCCGGGTTGTGGTCTGATTCCCGACTGACCCCACGTCAGTGAACTCGGCCTTGTAGGGCTTCAGCGGGCACTCAAGAGCACTGTAGGAAGATCGATGGGGTATCATTGATTCAGCTGTTTAGCAATCAGAAGACCTGGTCCGTTCTCATTATCTCAGTGATATGACTACCTGGGTCATTTAATTGCCGCACCAAGATTTGTTTCTCCCATCAGGGGAGGAGCAATGTGTTGGTGACTGTTGGAGGTGAGTCGGATGGCCTGTGTCTTTGTGTGTCGATATGTCTTCTTCTCTGATTGTCTGTGTATGCATCCACATGCATCTTTGCACATCGGGATCACATTAAATGAGCATGCACGGAGCTTCGTTTCTGTGTGTGTCTGTGTGTCTTTGTGTGTGCATGCACTTGTTTGCGTGCCTGCACTACATAGGTGCAAGTGTGAGCAGCTCTGTGTCTTTGCCCACCAGAGGATTCCCGTATAGATTAAAATCAGAACAGCAGGTTGGATCAGTCCTCTGGGTGCTGTGGTTGTATATTGATGGCAGTCAAGTCGATACCATCGCCCCGCTGTAGGGTCAAAGGTGATCGAGTGTCACCGGGCAGTTTGGTCACTTAATGGCTCTTTGGAAAGTCTCCTCGCTGTCTGCCTTGAAGATTACAAATGGAGGCGGGGTGGGAAAGTGCATATTGAACGAGTCGTGTCAGAACATCAGCGCTCTGTGTGGACAAAGCTACACAGACACACACACACACACACACACACACACACACACACACACACACACACACACACACACACACACACAAGAAACTCTCATTCCCACCCACTTGAGTACACATTAAATGAAGAGCCTCAACACGCCTGTTTAAAAGTGACAAAAACCAACACTTAAGTTGATTTGCTTGAATGTTGTTTTGACAGTGAACTGCTGTCTGCAGGAGCTTCTGCTCCATCTGCACATGAAGGAAAATTTGTGAAGATCTGAAACTTGATTTGGTATTCTACATACGTAGCTTAGACATAAATATAACTTGTCTTGGAAGCGGCTTCCAGCATCTTCAAGTGAAAATGGCAGATCTGGAAATCCAACATCCATCCATCCATCCATCCGTCGTCCAAACCGCTTGTCCTTACTCAGGGTTGCAGGGATGCTGGGGTCCATCCCGCGACCCTTCGTGGTACCAACCCTTAGATGTGTTCAACGGTGGCTGTGAGGACCCCATCATATTCTTCTGTCCGCTGGTCAAAGTGAAGCTTGGCTGTGTGCTGCACACAACATTTATGTGGAGCTGAGTTGATGGTGATGGATCTGCTGAACAAGCCCGCGGTGGGTAGTTGTTTCTGGATTCAGAGGTTACGACATTGAGCGTTTGGACCATCATGACCACAGTAAAACATGATCTTTTTTTGTTTGCGCCCGCACACGTGTGTTTGTCTGCATGGTATTTGTTCCAGGATGTTATTTTTATATGGACACAATGAATGACGTATGTATGGATATGTACCATCAGGAATCAGGAACATTTATTTGCCATTTTGTTTCCCCCAGCAGTGCAACACAAAGATTAAAACCCATCCAAACTAGAAGAACACACATCCGAACTACAAAAAAATACAAAAACACATATATCCAACATATCCACACACAAAAAAGAGCGAACGCCAGCCTGTCGGAACTGCTGGTCTCTACGTGGGCTAGCAGTTAGCTTAGCTTGCCCCGCTTCCGTGACCTGTCAGACAGCCCTCAGTGTTTTGTCTTCGGGCATAGCTCCAGGCAGGACCGTGGTCCCTGGGCCCACTGGATGCAGCAGACCAGGCTACCCCAGCCAATCCAACGCCAGCTCTCCCAGACAGACACCTTCGACACTCCTCTTTGCACTCCACACGATGACACCAAAAACAGTCAACACTAGGCGAGGCCGCCGCCAGACCGCATCGGAACTGCTGGTCTGCATAGGCTAGCAGTTAGCCTACCCTGCTTCCACGGCCTGTCAAACTGCCCTCGGTGTTTCCTCTTAAGGTGCAGCTCTGGGCAGAGCTGTGGTCCCTGGGCCCAGAGGACGCGGCAGACCAAGCTCTCCCAGCCAGTCCAGCGCCAGCTCTCCCAGCCATCAAACGAAGACACAAACTTAAACGCAGATGTGGACAAAGACACTGCATGGACGGTATTGGGTGAGGCCGCCACAAACGTAAGTTCGTGCCGCCATCTTCCCACACCGGTACTGGGGAAGACCACTGCAAACATGAGTTGGCGCTCACAATGGGCATATACGTATGTATATGACGATATCCTACAGGTGTGTTTATATTTACACTTCATTTTTTTCCTTTTTTCTTTCTTTTCTCCTTTCTTCATGTGAAAACCAATAGATTACCATGCTGTTATTTGTTACCTGCTCCCCTGCACATATAAAGGACTAAAAACAAAAGTTGGTCTCACAGAAAGAGACAGAGAGTGAGGATGATGGAGATGGGCAGAGAGAGGAAGAGAGACAAAGGAGAGAGAGTGATACTATTGACAGACAGGCAGATAGAAACAAAGAGATGGACAGAGTTAGTTACAGAGAGAGAGAGACCCAGTAGAAATCAAGTCTCTCCTGTATGATCCATGTGATTTGTTAGTGTGGAATTTGGGATCAGATGGGAATTCTGTTGTCCGGACCACTGGGATAGCTGGGAATTCCATTCTGTAACCTTGAATAATTGTGAAGGAGGGATCAACTGTGAGGGCTTGATTAGCCCTCCAGAGACGATGGATAAAGCTGCTATTCAATTGATTTTCTTTCCTGCTGTCCAGATAACATTCCCAGAGTTTGCAGCGCTCCAAAATCCTATAATTATCCAACGTGGAGCGGGCTTGGGCCTGTGTTCCCCCAGTTAATGAGTTTCCCTGTGGTGGTAGGTGTGTGTGTGTGTGTGTGTGTGTGTGTGTGTGTGTGTGTCTTTATGTGCTTCTTGTACTTTTCTCCTATTCTTGCCTCCATGCTTGACACTGCCGGTGACTGCTCACGCGAGGCAAGATTTGATATCAATTGGAGCTGATGGTTGATGCAGGGTCTTCGTTGTGTGTGTGTGTGGGTGTGTTTTAATCTTGGCATATGTGGGCAGTGGGCTCACATTGAGGAATGCATGTGCCTGCTGCTGTGAATAAGTGTTTTCACCCTGGCTGACTGCTCAACGTGTCTCCTCCCATCTGAGAGCGGCGGTGGCGATGGACGAGGCGAAGCTGTGCTGACACTGTGTGAGATTTTCTCCCTGTGCCGCTGAGGGGGGTCTCCAGCAGAGACGGGCTGTCAGGCCTCATCCATCTGCCACCGATTTGTCCCCGCCTCGGTCCGCCCCGGCCCGGTCAGACCTGAGCAGGTCCGATCCGGCCTGGCTGCTGGAGCCCGGCCCATAAAGAGCCCAGCTGTAATGAGAGCGGACAGGGAGTGTTTAACTGCAGACCGGCTCTGCTCCCAAACCCAATTACCGGACTGCACCCGGCTGGAAGCAACACAGAGGAATGTTAAATACGGAGGAGAGGTGTCAGAACCCGGTACCAGCCGACATCCAACCATGACACCATGTAGCCAGAGGGAGAGAAAGATAGGTGGGAAGAAAGAAAGGTGGGAATAAAGAACGCAAGGAGGAAGGGAAGGAATGACAAAAGAGAAAGGAGGGAGGGCGAATGAAAGAGGGAGAAAAATGAAAAAGAAATGTAGGTAGGTATGTAGGAAAGAAAGGGAGGGAGGGAGGGAGGGAGGGGAGTAATGAAAGTAAAAAGAAAGAATGGAGGAAGAAAGAAATTAAACAAACACAGGTAGGTAGGTAAGAAAGGAAGGAAGGAAGGAAGGAGGGAGAGAAAAGTGGAAGGAAGGGGGAAGAAAGGAAGGAATGAGAAGAAATTAGGAAATAAGGTATGTTGGTCGGGAAAAAAATTAAAAAGGAAGGAACAGAAATAGGGAGGCAGGAAGGAGGGAGGGAAGGATGTAGTGAGAGGAAAGAAGGAAGGAAAGAAAGAGGAAAGATGGGGAGGTAAGAAGGAAGAAAGAGAAAGAAAGCAGGACTGTGTGTGTTCACCTCAGAAGAAAGGATAGAAGGATGAATATTCAGAGCAAGAGGGAACATGAAGAGAGAGAGGAGACAAAGGGAACATGGTCCATTCATTCAGGGCTGGCCAACACATCCATATGATATCCATATGATATGATATATCCATATGATATGATATCCATATGATGATGTAGGACCAGATCTCTGGGATTCTGGGTGTGGTGATATGGTGGTGTGACGTTAGTGTTGTCTGTTCCTGGTTTACAGTAAAAAGGTGCAGTTTTCTGAACTCACCACTGTTGTAACTGTTATCTTATTTGTCACTACCTGTTTGGGCATCGTCTCCACATTATTGAGTGTTCATCAAAATTGTCGTTGTGTAAATATTATGTGAGAGCACCAATAGTCATCGCTACAATACTGTCAAGATATCGATATCGAGGTATTCGGTCAAAAATATCGTGATATTTGATTTTGTTCGTATCGCCCAGCCCTACATTTATTCTGACTAAACGTCACGAGAGAGACAAACAGTCCACATCACTAAACACATCTCGGGCTCGCTGAGCCGCCTGCTCGCCACACTAATGGCTTTTAAACCCAGTCTGTAAGGATGAATGAGCAGTCACACTGCAGCGCTCAACCGCTGAGCACCCGAGTCCAAGCCTCGCTCAGACCCAGGATGCTCAGTGCGCACACGCACACACACCAACACCAACACACTGTGCTCTACTATACTACACACTACTATACTATACTACACACTAAACTATACAACACACTGTACCATACTATACACACTGTACTATACTACACACACTGTACTGTACTATACATTGTATTATGCTACACACTACTATACTACACACTACTATACTGTACTACATGCTATGCTATACTATAGTACACACTGTACTATATTATACTACACACTATAGTATACTACACACTACTATACTACTACTGTACTATACTACATGCTGCACTGTACTACACACTACTATACTATACTGCACACTGTACTATACTACACACTAAACTATACTACACTGTACTATATTACACACTACGCTACACGCTAAACTATACTACACACAATATAATATACTACACACTATACTATACTACACACTACTATACTATACTACACACTACTATACTACACACTGCTATGCTACACACTAAACTATACTACACAATAATATACTACACACTGTACTATACTTCACACTATACTACAAACTGTACTATACTACACACAACTGTGCTACACACTAAACTATACTACACACAATGTAATATACTAAACACTATACTTTACTGCACACTGTACTATACACTAGTCAAGTCAAGTAAATTTTATTTGTATAACCCGATATCACAAATTGCACATTTGCCTCAAGGGGCTTTACAGCAACACATCCTGTCCTTAGACCCTTGCATCTACTCGCACTACTGTACAATACACTATGATATACTATACTGTACACTATACTACACACCATGATATACTATAAGCTTATAAGCTACACACTATACACACTATACATTATGCTGTACCAGAGGTCTCCAACCTTCTCTCATCTGAGAGCTGCTTTGAAAAAGTGAAAGTGGCTGAGAGGTACTCATGTCTTATATTACTTACATTTATTCACGTGACGTATCAAAACACTCAACCAGCAAAGCTCACAGTTTGGACCAAAAACATGTTAAATTCACATCAATAGCACGTCACATGTATGTTGTGTATCCATATGTTTCAAATTTCAATGTGTCAAACTCACGTAATATATCAAAACATCTTAAATTCATATCAGTGTTACAGAAAACATGACTTTTTTTTACTTATTACTTTTTTTACTGTTTTTTTTTCTCTTCTTAAACTTATTTTCTGCATCCACATATCAATATGTCACGTATTGCATCTGCAGAAAGTGCAGAGTCTCCTTGCCACTGTGTTGGAGATAGATGTACATCAGTTCAGTCCTCCTCCTCATCCCGCCATCAGTGGACGGTTTCTCATGCTTTGTTCGGACGGTCACCATTTTAAACGTCGCTTCCGTTGCTGTGTTGACCTACTTAGTCGGTTTGGTGAATAGAGATTGCGGTTTTTTTCACAGTTGCCTTCAACTCGTTCGTCTTTTCCGCTCTTAGGCGGCCGGCTACCTGCTCAGAGTGCCGCCGTGCAAAGTTGCCGTGAACGTGAGTGAAGTGGTGCTCGACGTTGCATCTTTTACCGACTGGAACGCTGGTACCGCAGACAAGGAGCACACACTTGTCCTTCACATTCATAACAAAACCTCTCTTTCCTATTCCTCATGGAAGTAGTTGTGCTTTTTCTTGGCCGGGCCACTTTCTTTGTTCATAATAAATCTGGCCATTTCATAAGCTAAACTGGCTCGCTCAGCACCACCGAACTCCTGACCTTGCGTGTTGACAAACTTGTCAGCGGAGTGTCGTAAGAGGTTTGCAGGGCAAATTTATTTGTTGTCGGAATTACTTTTGACTAGCTACTCGAAACCAGAGAGCAAGCTACCGGTAGCTTGCGAGCGACATGGTGAAGACCCATGTGCTATACTATACAATACACTATACTACTATACACAATACTATCTATCCATCCATCCATCCATTATCCAAGCCGCTTATCCCAATTGGGGTCACGGGAGGCTGGAGCCCATCCCAGCAGTCATTGGGCGGCAGGTGGAGAGACACCCTGGACAGGCCGCCAGTTGATCACAGGGCCCACATACTATGTTATACACTATACTAGTGTAACAGTGGAACGACCACGGATTTGTAGACACACTAGTCCTTGGCTAACGGGTCAGACCCTTTAGTTTACTGGTTAGCGCAGTCACCTATGGTGCGGGGAACCCAGGTTCGATTCCCGGCTGCCCCCTGAATTCTCACTACATTGGTGGCAGTGGTGGGAGTCGAACCCACGCCATCGAAATGACTGAAGTATCGAATCCCACCGCTGCCACCAATGTAGCGAGAATTCAGGGGTTCAGCTGGGAATCCGACCTGGGTTTCCTGCACCACGGGCGACTAAAGGGTCTGACCCGTTAGCCATGGGGTTGGGGAGTCTACACATCCGTGGTTGTTACACTGTTACGCTATATTATACATATGCAGTAGGTTTCCCTAATAGTACGATCGTGCTTTGCCCGTTAATTGTGTAACGTCAAACGCCAGCATAGCAACTGCTAACGATTTATTTCCAAACGCATGGTTGAATATTTAGCTGATTTCGACAGTTTGGATGAGGCATTTGAATTCGATGGCCACTCGTATTTATTTGAGCCAGAGTATATGGATGAAGAGCTCCTAGAACTTGAAGCAAGGACGAGGAGAGAGAGCGGAGGGCAGCAGGCTGAGGAGGGTGAACCAGCTTCTTCGGCTGACAGTAGTCATCAACCGAAACTGGCAGGATTCATCTGCGATTGGCAATCGCCAGTTTCATATGCATATGGAATCGATCGCCTTTTTTTGGGGGGGGGGGGTTCCTCCTTTTTTCTCCCAATTGTATCCGGCCAATTACCCCACTCTTCTAAGCCGTCCCGGTCGCTGCTCCACCCCTCTGCCGAACCAGGAAGGGCTGCAGACTACCACATGCTTCCTCCGATACATGTGGAGTCACCAGCCACTTCTTTTCACCTGACAGTGAGGAGTTTCGCCAGGGGGACATAACACGTGGAAAGATCACGCTATTCCGAACAGGTGGCCCGACTGACCAGAGGAGGCACTAGTGCAGCAAACAGGACACATACCCACATCCGGCTTCCCACCTGCAGACATGGCCAGTTGTGTCTCTGCAGATGCCCCACCAAGCTGGAGGCAACACGGGCATTCGAACCACCGATCCCTGTGTTGGTAGACAATGGAATAGACCGCTACACTACCCGGACGCCCTGTGTTCGCCATTGTCCTGAACTGATCACCATCATTACACATCAGGATGTGATCCCAGGAAGTTGAATAAGTTCAGCTGGGCACAAAGTTTAGCGGAAGAAATGCTTCATCGCTCATCTAAGTGACTCCGTCAGTCTCGGCTCACTGCGGGGTCGTTACGCGACTGTGCTGTTTAGAAGATTGGGGATACCTGCAGTCAGCTGAGGCTCACTTTGAGAGTGACTTGCAGAGCAGTTGAGAGTGCTAACAGCTGTGACTGCCGGCTCTAATGTAGCACACTGCCCCATAAGCCACTGCAGTCGGCTCACTGTCTCCGTTGCCTGACATGGCAGGGCATTGCTACCCAATGATCCCAGCCAGAGATAACGGCGGTACGTGCAAGTGTGTGAGCATGGCCGTGTGCGTGTGTATATACGTGCATGCACAGCGTGTGTGTGCATGTGCGTGTATGTGTGTGTTCATGTGTGACTCGTGATATCTCGACCTTGGCCTCTTGCTGTGTCTCTGAGCAGGATAAAAAGGATATAGCCAATATTCCAGATGACTCTGCAAAGTCCCGCTCCAAATCCCTGATAAGAGCCCGTCACGGATAACAGTAAATCTGACATGGCCCTGAGGCAGTGTGGGGGATGAAGTCCGCCGAGCTGGAGACTGAACACCCCCTCCATCAGAGGGAGGGGACCCGAAGGCAGAACGTTCCAGTCAAGTCAGTCACCTCATTTATTTGTCACGGTTCTCTCATTTCGTTTCACAAATCACGCCGGTGCAATTTGTCTGACACTTTTACACTGACGGGAAAACTGAAATGCGCTCGACAATGCATTCCCCCTGTCAGGCAGACGGGCAAAATGACAAACACAAGTAAGATATAGTGAGACCTTGTCTGTGCTCATCGCGCCCGTCTCACAGCCTCCGGGCCGTCTGGTGGCTTGTATCGAGCACCACCCACAGCCATCTCTGGCGCGTGGAAAAGAACATAATAGTTTATTGACAGATCAGCCATCCGCATTGATGTGGCTGTGCATGTTGATGTACAACTAGAGGGGGTCTCATGCGAAACGATTAATCCCTGAAAGCCTTTAATTTTGCATGTCTTAAAGGACCCTGCCCGTGTGAGGAAAGCCGTACTGCCCCCCCCCCCCTACACCTCCAAATTCAGCGCCGTAGTAAAGCAAAGAGTTGTAACGATCGCGGATGTGGTCACTCGCTCACCCTTGGCTAATGGGTCGGACCCTTAAGTAGACTGGTTAGAGCAGTTGCCCGTGGTGCGGGAGATCCGGGTTCGCGTCCTGGCTGCGGCGGTTCCCGGCTGCCCCCTGACGTTGGTGTCAGAAGTGGGACGGGGAGACCGTGTGGCCATCGGGAGAGGCGCGAGGGAGCTAGTATGCTGAGGCGTGGGGGGGGGCACGCTTCCTGTAGGAGGGGGGTAGTGTAACGACCGCGGGTGTCCAGACTCGCCAGCCCTCGGCCAACGGGTCGGACCCTTTAGTCGACCGGTTAGAGTAGTCGCCCGTGGTGCGGGAGATCAGGGTTCGCGTCCTGGCTGCCCCCCCCCCCCCCGAAGTCGCTACAGAGTGGGGGCCAGTTCTGTTTGATGCTTATGAGCAGGGCCGTGCGTGTCCTTGACACCCGTCTTTGTGCTGTACAGCAGCAAGCAGGAACGGCGGACCGGGGATGTACTGATGACAAGTCTAGAATACAGCCACCTCTATTAGTGCTTAGACAGCCCCGTGGACACATGCCAGGCCCATTACGGGAAGGCATTTACACATATACACATCCACTGTGTGTGCACAGACGCACACATCCACATCACGTCGCACAAAAGTAAAAGCTGCACAAGTTACACAACATAAAAAAGGCACGCCGTGTGAATGTTGTTTGAGTTGTCTAGCAGTCGGGCTCTCGGCTCACAGCAAACACACACGCACACAGAGAGGGAAGTGCAGCACAGGGCCTGTCCTCCTCCTCCGCCGGTCAATATCTCCTCCTCTAAATGATGAGGAATGGCCGTGCTGCAGTAACACTGCACCGGGAGATTGATCACATGCATAATATCGGAGATTAAATGTCTTTCTGCTGGAGCGCCGGCCCTCTCCGCCGTGCTGCAGCGTGTTGCTAGGAAGCCGGGTTTTCCGCCCGCCGGTGTCAGCTGCACAGGCCCAAGACGGATATGTAGCCTACCAGCAGTATCACAATGCAGCATCGTTGTGCGTTGAATTTCGTAGCCGGTATGGTGATTGTGCGTGCTGTTTTAACAGCAAGTCGACAACAGAAGTATGGCTAACATCTGGTCTGTCACGTTGTGGTGTTGGCGGGAGATGCTCAGTTGTCTGTGGTGTGTGTGTGTGTGTGTGTGTGTGTGTGTGTGTGTATGTGTCTGTCCTTTTGTGGAGCGCCCCGAGCGGCTTGAGTGGGTTGGTGAGAGCTCCTCGGGGAGAAGGGGAGCAAGCGATGAACACGTCCCATGACCCACGTGTAGAGAAAATAGACTCCCCTCCACAAGCCGGCGTGCAAGTAGCCTACACTGTGTGTGTGTGTGTGTGTGTGTGTGTGTGTGTGTTTGTGTGTGTGTGTGTGTGTGTGTGTGTGTGTGTGTGTGTGTGTGTGTGTGTGTGTGTGTGTGTGTGTGTGTGTGATTTTTGTTGATGGGTCTTTAAACTGCCATAATGTTTTTTTTTTCCGGTGAAGAACAGCAACCTGGGATATTATTACCTTCCCTGTACTGTATATGCTCAGGGAAATTAAATGTTTACCTGAGCAATACACTGCCGTGTGTGTGTGTGTGTGTGTGTGTGTGTGTGTGTGTGTGTGTGTCTGTCTGTGTGTGTCTGTCTGTGTGTGTCTGTCTGTGTGGGGTATTGGGGGGTGGCTGCTGTGTGTAAGGGAGTAAAGAGGTTATATTGGAAAACTACAGTTTTCTTTCAGGAGAATGAGATACACACTATGTGGTGTGTGTGTGTGTGTGTGTGTGTGTGTTACACAATTGTGTAATGAGTGTGTGCTGGTTTCTGCTGATAATGAAGCAATTACACTCCCAATGCTTATATGTTTATAGTGTGATTACAATGTCATCTTTCCCATGTGTTCTCGTGTGCGTCTGTGTGTGTGTGTGTGTGTGTGTGTGTGTGTGTGTGTGTGTGTGTGTGTGTGTGTGTGTTTATATATCGCTGTGCTTGCAGTTAGTGAGTGGCTGTGTACCTGCCTCAGAGATGCCAGGTAATTAAATGTTGGCGAACGAGGAGAAGTGCCACCGGATGCTTTTATAGACATCGGGGCAGTTTAGTGGAAATTAAGTCGCTGTGATGTGGAGGGGGGGGGGGCGCCCAGCTTGTAAAAGGCCTGCTGTGGTGCCCCGTCCCCGTGGGGCGGGGCCTCGGCTGTCTGTTACCTGGGGGATGGCCAGTCAGCGCTATCGTCTCCCGCTTCCGACGATCGGCTGATTTTAAACCTGGTAGGCCGTCGCGGTGTCCCATTATCGGACACGACATGAACCCGACAGGAGGGGGCGCTGTCTGACATGACGCAGAGGCGTGCAACGGTCCGCGGACGGCGGCTGCACGTGCATCGCTGCGAAAGCATCTTCCACACACGCTGTGGGGTTTGACTGGTCATCGTTTACCCCAGATGCTTTACGGACGGGCCCAGGGGGTAGGCCCCGGGCTGCTGCACTACAAAGACCGGCAGCTGAGAACCATTCAGATGACGACCACCCCCACCCAGCACCGCCCTTGTCCCCTGCTGTCACACCGACACACACTGACCCGCCGCTGTTAGAGCTGCATGTGCAGAAATATAGACACAGACACGGATGTATGTTGTTTTATGTACACACAAACGCACACAAACACATTGCACATGATTTCTGTGATGTGGGAAATGGACGAAGTGATGAAATGAAGACGTTAAAATGGATTTCAGATAGAAATGCACAGAATATGGAGATTTGGAGGAAATCATTACATCCAGGGATGCACTGATCCGGAGACTGTTATCACATATCTGACTGATACAAGAGGTGAAAATGTGGTCAGAATATGGCTGTCAGAGATCCCCCCCTCCCTTTTCTCCCCAATTGTATCCAACGAATTACCTCACCCTTCTGAGCCGTCCCGGCCGCTGCTCCCCCCATCTGTTGATCCGAGGAGGGCTGCAGACTACCACATGCCTCCTCCAATGCACACAAGGCTGGATTAAAGACCGGGCATGCCGGGCGAGTGCCCCAGGGCCCCGGACCACGAGGGGCCCTGAAAGGTCAGGAGTATTGTGTTCGTGTATAGTAGGGATCCCCAATCATACCCTACCAGGGACGTTTGTTCCAAAAACGCGTCATAATGCAGAGCCCAAGCTAGTCTCTATTGATGCAGGGGCCCCAAGCTAGTCTCTACTGATGCGGGGCCCCAAGCTACAGTCTCTACTGATGCAGGGCCCCAAACTACAAATTAGATGAGACAAACAGAGAGGAGAATAGCAGCTGTGAACTGCTATTCTCCTCTCTGTTTGTTTTGTGATTCAAAATTGTGTTGTACTTTGGAGTCGCCATCCGAATCCCATGCAGATTGGCATAGCGTTGACTACCATGTTGGGTATTTGCATTAGTTTTACATTTAACAGTGTTTAGTATTGTTTGCATAGCCTATCTGATGAGCCTATCTGATGGGCCTATCAGACTCCGGGGCCCTCTGGTGGGTTAATCCAGCCATGGATACATATGGGGTCACCAGCCGCTTCTTTTCACCTGACAGTGAGGAGTTTCGCCAGGGGGTCTTAGCGTGTGGAACGATCGTGCTATTCCCCCCCCCTCCCCATACAGGCATCCCAACCGATCAGAGGAGGCGCTAGTACAGCGACCAGGACACATACCCACATCCGGCTTCCCGCCCGCAGACAAAGCCAGTTGTCTCTGTAGGGACGCCCAACTGTTATCAGAAATTATAACCAAGACTAAAATCCGATACCAAAAGCCACGAGTAAAAGGTCATAAATAAAAGCAAAATGGCTTTTTGTCATATGGAAGCTTGCATTACTTTAATGGTGGGAAAAAAACCCCCGATTCCATCTCAACTACTTTGCCCATTGGCGTCAAACTAATGGTCTCAGTCTGCACTGTTCAGTGTAAGTCCGCCTAGACCAGTACTCGGTGTTGGCCGATACTTAAAGGTTCCTCTTCTGAATCGGTGTCGGCGGTGGGAAGGTGATGTCAGCGCACTAAGAGTTCTCACCACGTCAGGTTGTTTTTAGAGTTTGTCCAGAGGTTCACCGGGTCGAGCGTTCCTCATAAAGCAGAAGCTTTTTCAGAAGATGCGCTCCACACTGGGAATGTGGGGGAGGGATCCGGGTGTCGCTCCAAATGCAAATGAGGGAGGCCTGAGCTCCAATAGACCACTCTGCCGTTGTGTGCGGGCGTCCGGCGGTGCGGCATGCGTGTCGGGCTTGTGCAGAGGCAGGGGCACACAGGAGGCACAGTTATTTTTACATATCATTATGAGCCCAGCACAGCGCCATCACCCTGACAACTACACCACTGCCTTTCCCCGCTGCTTATCACCATAACAACTAATCTACTGCAAATAATGTTCTCTCTCTCTCTCTCTCTGTTTCTCTCTCCCCCTCTCTCTCTGTCTGTCTCTCTCGCTTTCTCTCTTCATCTCTCTCCCTCCCCACTTAATCTGTCTCGTGGTCTTTCCTTTCACTCCTTCTTGTTCTCTATCAAGACTGTCACACCACCTTCTCTGTCCTCCCTCATTTCGTCCTCTCTCTCTCTCTCTCTCTCTCTCTCTCTCTCTCTCTCTCTCTCTCTCTCTCTCTCTCTCTCTCTCTCTCTCTCTCTCTCTCTCTCTCTCTCGCCCGCCCTTTTCTTCTAGTCAAGGTTCTTTTTTCTCGCTGCGGCGGCAGATGTGGGTGGTTCTGGTGACTGCACAATAACCTTTACACTGCTTCAGATTGTCAAGTACCGGAGCCCAGACAAACTAGAGATGGCGATCAATAGTGAAGAGACACTTTCAGAACTTACCCAACACGTTCCTTTCAATGAGGGAAGTCTTTCCTGTTAGCCGGAGACTCGAGGGTATTTTTGTTTGATATGATGTCGCTTGTATTTTCCCCCCTAATCCTGTTTTATTCGTTCCCGTTCTCGGTTTTCTCGTCGTTTTCTTTATTCAGATTTTTGTCTTCTTACCCATTTTTTTTTTTTTACTGTAAGAAATGTTGTGCAGTCAGCGACCATAATAAATAGAAAAGCAAGATGGGACATTAAAATGTTTACATAACAGGTTTAAAGTTTTAGTAAAACCTTCAGAACAGTTTTCTGATTCATTCATAAAGCGTTTTGGATGTTGTTCTACCCTGAATTCAGCTGTTAATGTCGTGTTTCTCCATTTTTCTTATCTTGTTGTCTTTGTGATGTTTTTCACATTCACGTTTTTTTCTGTACAATATATTTTCTTTCAACACAGTTGAATTTGCTGCCACAAGGACACAGAAGTGCGACAGGGTTTCTGTGAAGGAGGGCAACGGATGGTCTTAAGATAATTACTTAAAAGTATTTTCTTACTTTTTCTGACAAAGTGGTATTACTACTGTATGTCTGTGAAAGCAGAAGCCGTTTGCTTTCTGGTTCTCCACACCCGTCTCTAATGAAACAGGCCGTTTGTGGAGTCATTGACATAGATACGGCATTATTCATGAGACAAAACTCTGATTGGCTGGCAGTACTGCTGGCCCTGCCCCCTCCCTTGACAGAAGCAATGGCCGCCCAACCAGCGGCTACCTCGCTCTCGGCTTGGGCGACTTTATGCAAAATCTGTGTTGATTGTTCCTGGTGTGACATCACTCCAAGGGACAGTTCTGATTGGCTTGTTCAAACGGTGTTATTTCATCTGATAAAAAAGCTGCTGAAACAGAGACGTTATGTAAGACACGCTTTAAGAAAGCATGAAAACGGGGCGTCCGGGTAGCATGGCGGTCTATTCCGTTGCCTACCAACACGGGGATCGCCGGTTTAAATCTCCATGTTACCTCTGGCTTGGTTGGGGGTTGCTACAGTCAAAATTGGCTGTGTCTGCGTGTGGGAAGCCAGATGTGAGTACGTGTCCTGGTCGCTGCACTAGCGCCTCCGCTGGTCGGTCGGGGCGCCTGTTCGGGGGGGGGGGACTGGGGGGAATAGCGTCACTGTCAGGTGAAAAGAAGCGGCTGGCGACTGCACGTGTATCGGAGGAGGCATGTGGTAGTCTGCAGCCCTCCCTGGATCGGCAGAGGGGGTGGAGCAGCGACCGGGACGGCTCGGAAGAGTGGGGTAATTGACCAGGTACAATTGGGGAGAAAGACGGGGGGGGGGGGGGGGGGTCATGTTCGCGAATTTTGTCATACTTTCCCCCAACACCCAAATTCAGTGCTCTTCTGGGTCAACATCTGAAATCCGTTTTTGATCCAAAATCCATTTCCTGGTTTACGTGCTGCGATTCCACTCCCGTTTTCCACATCGTGGAAATGATCTTTTAAATCAGCCGTGTTTGCTTGCTGCACGTGCGCGTCCGTGGTGTCTTCAGAAGGTCAGGCGTCCGTCCTGCGTGTCGGGGTTTGACTCAGTGACCCGACTGTGTTATTGACAGTAGCGAGCCGGGCCTGACAGGCTGATTGGCCCGCTCGGCTGCGGGATTAACTCGCCGGGCTGACAGGCTTTTACAATCAAAGATCAAGCCAATGGTCCGTTTGGCTGAGTAGCTCTGGGATTGACTTAACAGCCTGATGTGCTAATAGAGAGTTATCCAAAGGTTGAACAACACACCAAGGACAAGCTGTTCTGTACGCCACGTAGCGCCGTGAACGCCAGGTGAAGGCGGGGGGGGCATCGGACCGCCGGAAAAATGCAAGGTTTATATCTGTGAAGAGACGCTTGGAGGTCAGAACGAAGCTGCTGTTTTTTAATTAGATTTTTCCATCTAACATTCATACTAGCCCTACACCTCCTCTGTAGCCCACTGTTTAAAACACGACTTATTCTGGTTTTGTTCCTTAGACCCCCCACCCCCCTCACCCCCGCCTGCCTCTCTCTTTTCATCAGGAGCCTGTGAGAGGTCACCTCTCATCTTCATCATCCTCTCCCTCACTTTACCCCTTCTCTCCCTATTGGAACCTCAAGGGACCCCCCCCCACTCCATCCCTACTTATGTAACTCCCCTCCCACACACACACACACGCACACACACACACAAGAAGAAGCTAAAGACCCAGCTCTTTCACGAACACCTCCACACTTGATGGTATTAATAAAAAAAAGTAAAATAAAAATGCTTCTATGCACTGCCTTTGTGCACTGCCTGTTGACACCTATGTCCTATTGGACTTGAACCTAGTTTTTTGACACTAACTTGCGTTGTTGTCTCCTGACTAGATCCTTGCTTGTGCTGTGGTAACTCTCAGATGTACAACGTCACTTTGGATAAAAGCATCTGTTCAATGAAATTGTAACATTGTAGCCTTGTAACACACACACATGCACACACACATGCGCGCGCACACAGACAAACGCACACACATTTGTTTCTCTATACTTGTGAGGACCCTCATTCTCTACATTCATCCTAATGCTAAGCCAAACCCTCAAACCCAAGTCCTTACACTAACATAGACCCTTAAAGACCTGAGGACCGACCAAACTGTCCTCACTCTGATAGTAAAACACTCAAATTTGCCCTCATAATTATAGCTGAACGGGGCGTCCGGGTAGCATAACGGTCTATTCCTTTGCCTATACCAACACAGGGATTGCCCGTTGGAAGCCCCGTGTTACCTGCGGCTCGGTCGAGCATCCCTCCAGACACAATTGGCCGTGTCTGCGGGTGGGAAGCCGGATGTGGGTATGTGTCCTGGTCGCTGCACTAGCGCCTCCACTGGTCGATCCAGTCGGGGCACCTGTTCGGGGGGGGGGTAGCATGATCCTCCCATGCCGCTACGTCCCCCCTCCACATGTATTGGAGGAGGCATGTGGTAGTCTGCAGCCCTCCCAGGATCAGCAGAGGGGGTGGAGCAGCGACTGGGACGGCTCAGAGAACGAACGGGGTGATTGGCCAGGTACAATTTGGAAGAAAAAGGGGAACCCCCCCCCAAAAAATAAATATATAGCTGAACAAAAACACACACACACACATTTTATTCTTTTTCACTTCAGCACAGGAAGTTTGCTGGCATGACCGCCAAAAATAATGACAACACTGCAGCAGATGCAAATAAAGCCTTAAATTATAATGTGGTGACCCACATCTATATAACTAGAGACATTCACCTAAGAGGTCAGATAATGCACTTCCGCTTCCGGTACACAGTTCAGTGTCGTTGTCGAACGTATGACATGCAAAGTTGGAGCTAGTAAACTACCTCGACTACGTCTACTCTCACGTCTCCTGTCTCGTTGTTTTCTAACTCCACATTGGTGACCCCGACGTGATCGAACTACTAATACGAGTATGTCTGACAATGACGACGCCGGTGCTAACAACATGGCTATTGCTAACGCTAGCATTTACACCGCTACTGTGAAGCTACCCGACTTTTGGCAGCATAATCCACGGCCGTGGTTTCAACATGTGGAAGCCCAGTTCCAGCTGAGAGGGATAACGCAGGATGCAACGCAGTACTTCCACGTAGTGGCGGCGTTAGACGCGTCGACAGCGGCGCGAGCAATGACACTGTTGGAAGCTCCGCCAGCTGCTGGCAAGTACGATGCTATAAAGACATTCCTCCTGAAACTATTTGAACTGTCGGAGCTGGAGAAGGCAGACCGTTTACTGTCCCCGAATGGCCTCAGCGACGGCAAACCGTCTGAGTTAATGGAAAAAATGCTGTCTGTGCTGGGATCGGCTGATCCGGCCTTTCTTTTCACACACATTTTTCTGAGGCAGCTCCCCGCACCTGTACGCACAGCACTGGCCAGTTCTCCTCTCGCCGCCATACCAAGGCCCCTTTGGCGCCGTTTGTGGTTCCAGAGAGGCGGTTTGACCACGTCAATGTTGACCTGGTGGGTCCCCTGCCCCCCTCCTGTGGTTATACGTTCCTCCTCACTATTGTGGACAGGGCCACCAGGTGGCCAGAGGCTATTCCCTTGTCCTCCACGACGGCAGCAGAGGTAGCACGGGCGCTCATCGGCTGCTGGGTGGCCCGTTTCGGCACGCCGGGTGACATCACGAGCGACCGGGGCTCCCAGTTTACCTCGGAGCTCTGGACGGCGGTCGCTGAGCACCTGGGGGTGAAGATCCACCGCACTACGGCGTACAACCCGCGAGCAACGGACTTTGTGAGGGGTTCCATCGGGACATGAAAGCCGCTCTGTGGGCAAGCCTCACTGGCTGCGACTGGATGGACCGGCTCCCGTGGGTCATGCTCGGCCTGCGTTCGGCCCCAAAGGAAGACCTCCAGACCTCCTCCGCTGAGCTGGGGTATGGCCAGCCCCTGCGAGTTCCGGGGGAGTTTCTTCCGGATGCTACGGCTCCCTGGTCAGCCGCCTCTCACCTCAGTGCGCCCCGGAGCGCTGCCGGTGCCTTCGCTCCCGTTCCGATGTCTCAACACTGCCTCCCCCGGTCCTACGTCCCCAAGGATCTGCCATCGGCGAGGTACGTTTTCATTAGGCACGACAGCCATCGGTCCCCACTGCAGCCCCCATACGACGGGCCCTTCCGCGTCCTGGAGGCGGGGGATAAGAACTTTGTGGTGGATATGGGGGGCAGGCCGGAGCGGGTCGCTATAGACCGTCTCAAGCCCGCTCACTTGGACATTGGGGAGCCAATGCAGGTGCCGGGCCCTCCTATGTCGGCCCCGGCACCTGCCTCTGTTCCTGCTTCGGCCCCGCCTATGGCCCGGGTTTCGGCCCCATCTGTTTCCCCTCCTGTGAAGCGCAGCCGTTATGGCCGCAGGGTCCGCCCCCCGACTCGTCACTTGTTTTCCCCGTGACTTTGCACTATGTCATTGACTGTTCTGTTGTAGAGTCTATTTTTATGTTCATGACTTGCGCTTTTGCTGTTTTGCATTGTTTTGTTCAGGTGAATTCTGGGGGGGCCTGTGTGGTGACCCACATCTATATAACTAGAGACATTCACCTAAGAGGTCAGATAATGCACTTCCGCTTCCAGTACACAGTTCAGTGTCGTTGTCGAACGTATGACATGCAAAGTTGGAGCTAGTAAACTACCTTGACTACGTCTACTCTCACGTCTCCTGTCTCGTTGTTTTCTAACTCCACAATAACGACAAAACACGACAATACCCGGCGTTGATCTTTGCAGACCACAAAGTAAAGGTCCTTCTGCTTTCTGCAGGCGAGAGATCAACACTTCACGTCACTCATCTAATGTGATTAGTCGAACCCAGGTTCCCCCTGGTTAAGGGTCAGGGGGAACCTGGGTTCGACTAATCACATTTATCTGAGGACAGCCACCGTCTGTCCACCAGGACGTGCCTATAAAGAAGTTATTATAACACCGACACGACGATGACCACAACAACAACAAAATAACAGCAAACATTTGATTAATTGGATGAATAAATTAATTGTCTCTATCACCTCTGTTGACAGAAGCGAGGCTAATTCATTTATTTCATCCCTCGTTCTCCGCCTCTGAGTTTATATTGGTGCGTGCTGAGCAGCTTTCCTCTGGGCCATTTGAGTTTTCCTCCCTTAGCAGAGAGACGATTTGGATTTTTTTGGCGAATTTAAATGTGTGTGTCTTGTAATATTTCGCACCGTAAGGGACAGTTCACACCACGGACGTACCGACTCCACCTTTTCCCTGCCGACACCAATTCCAAATACGAATCCCTAAGTATCACCCGATAACCTATGCCGATCCTTTCCATTAGCTTTGCTGCACAGTGTAAACTGAGGGCGTCCGGATAGTGTGGCAGTCTATTCCGTTGCCTATCAACATGAGGATCGCCGGTTCGAATCCCCGTGGTACCGCCAGCTTGGTCGGGCGCTCCTACTGACACAATCGGCCACATCTCAGGTGGGAAGCCGGATGCTGGTATGAGTCCTGGTCGCTGCGCTAGCGCCTCCTCTGGTCGGTCGGGGCGTCTGTTCAGGGGGGAGGGGGAACTGGGGGGAATAGATTGATCCTCCCACGTGCTATGTCCCCCTGGTGAAACTCCTCACTGTCAGGTGAAAAGAAGCGGCTGGCAACTCCACATGTATCGGAGGAGACGTGGTAGTCTGCAGCTCTTCCTGGATCGGCAGAGGGGGTGGGGCAGCGACCAGGACGGCTTGCAAGAGCAGGGTAATTGGCCAAGTACAATTGGGCAGCGGTGAAAAAACCTGATCCAGAAAGCAAAGACCCTAACCGTGTCTTTACTCCATCCATGTATTAAACCATTTGATTTGGGAAACTAGTCACTGCAATCTGATGGTTTAGTACATGGGTGGAGTAAAGATACGGTGAGGGTTTTTACTTTCTGGACCGGGTTTTTCCACCTCTGCAATTGGGGAGAAAAAGGGGGGAAAATCCTCAAAAAAAAGAAGAACTGTATCCTTCCATGTGTTGAAATGCATTAAGTGAAGCTATGTTGCTTTTATTTCTTTACATGTTCCTCTTGGGTTCGGTGCTGGATTTTAGTCTTGGTAAAATCTGCAATACCGATCTTGTGTTGTAGCCTGCTGTGGAGCTGCTGTGTGTATTGTATTGGTACAGGCGTATCCCTCCTGCACACACTGCTCCTGGTAGATAGAAAAGAGTATTGTGTACAGATGTGTGAATGTGTCAGGCTGGTGTGAATATGGGTACCGATGATGCTGCGCCAAATACGTTGCGTCGCTCCCAGCACACAGAGAAGGTAGAGCGCAATTGTACTTTTTGGAGTACAGATATTGTCGCATTACGCTTTT
>NW_026611184.1:0-41537 GCF_029633865.1 Lampris incognitus | reverse complement strand
CAGAGGTCATCCTCTGTACACACCGCACTGTGAGATTGAGATGAAAATTATGTGTGTGGTCGGCTTTGTGCATAGGTGTGTGTGTGTGTGTGTGTGTGTGTGTGTGTGTGTGTGTGTGTGAATATGTGTATTTATGTTGTGCAGGTTTACGTCTTCCATCAATACAAGCGCAACCAGTAAAGTCCACAATCTATTGTTTGTTTGTTTTTTGTTTTTTTCCCAATTGTTTCTGGCCAATTACCCTGCTCTCTGAGCCCTCCCAGTCACTGCTCCACCCCCTCTGCTGATCCGGGGAGGGCTGCAGACTACCACACGCCTCCTCCGATACATGTGGCGTCGCCAGCCGCTTCTTTTCACCTGACAGTGAAGAGTTTCGCCAGGGGACGTAGCGTGTGGGAGGATCATGCTATTCCCCCCCCAGTTCCCCCTCCCCTCCCTTCTGAACAGGCACCCCGACCGACCAGAGGAGGCGCTAGTGCAGCAACCAGGACACATACCCACATCCAGCTTCCCACCCGTAGACACGGCCAATTGTGTCTGTAGGGACACCCGACCAAGCCGGAGGAAGCACGGGGATTCGAAACGGCGAGCCCTGTGTTGGAAGGCAACGGAATGGACTGCTACACTACTCGGACGCCCTGTTTTGTTGTTATTTTTACCCCTTATATTTGATAATTACCTTTTATTCTTCCCTGTATTCGATTGTCTGGTCCCTGTTTAATGTTCTGCCAAGAAAACACCGGTTTGCAACTGATCATCTGCCCATGGGTCAGTTTAAAACATGGGTCATGTGGCTGAATTAAGAGACACACACACACATGCACACCACAGACCTTTGTCGTTTGTGTTCCTGTCAGATCAGCCACTTGCCTCCTCCCCATCTAATGCTCATCATCGCTGTGCTGAGAGATGGCGGTGGAGGGAGGGAGGAGCACGGCGCTGGCAGTGAAGGCAGGGGACATGCCCCCCATCCCCAAAAGAGGCCTGACATTCCTGATCACACATTCAGTCCACCTAGCTGTCCCTCTCCGTCTCTCCGCTCTTAGCAGGCCGCTTCCATCAATAATTGAGTGCCGAGATTTCAGCTAAATTAGCTGAATTATTTTGAAGCAGGCGAATGCGTGCTTTTTGCTAATGGGATGGCGCTCTTGGGCAGATGTTTTATTGAAAAGGAGGAGGTTTTAATTCACTTTAAATTTTTGATAAGTGGTGTTATACTTAGATTATAGGCAAACCGATTTCCCTTTTTTAATGGAAGGGAGAGCAGTTGAAACAACTTCACGACAAACAAAATGTTCTGGAGCGTGCTCGCAACGGAAAGGGAAATTCACTTTTCGATGGTGGGTAAGACGCAGTAATGATCTTAACAGCATGCCAAGACTCATTTCTACCCACAGTTCAATAAACCACTGTTTGTGTCTGCTTTCCCCCTGTGAATCCCCCCCCCCGTGTCTCTGTTTCTCCTCCTCCCTCTCGTCTTCTCAAATTCAAATTCAGAACCAGGCCTTAACGCCCGGCTGTACTCATGTATAGCACTGCTAAAACCCATTGGAAAGATAAAGCCAGTTTATACGGCTGACGACCGGCTGATTTTTGGCAGTGTGTTTGTTTGTTTGTGTGTTGATTTTACAGCATTTCATTGTTTTCATTTTATGTCTGCTCTTTTAATGTGACCAAACACACGTTGCTGCTGTTGACCTCAATACTTTTATTATGTTTACTCCATGAACCGTGGATGCACACACACCGTTTTGGATGTTATGCTGCTTGTTACTTGGACTACATGCCACCTTTGGCTGGGAAACTAAGGACAAACTACTCAGTGGCAACCAACAGCCTGGTTACTCCAGGGAATTCCTATTAAACCTGCGGGACCAGGGGCATCCGGGTAGCGTAGCGGTCTATTCCGTCGCCTACCAACACGGGGATCACCAGTTCGAATCCCCATGTTACCTCCAGTTTGGTTGGGTGTCCCTACAGACACAATTGGCCATGTCTGCGAGTGGGAGCAGTATGTGTCCTGGTCGCCGCACTAGCACCACCTTTGGTCAGTCAGGGCGCCTGTTCAGGGGGGAGGGGGAACTGGGGGGGAATAGTGTGATCCTCCCACGCGCTACGTCCCCCTGGTGAAACTCCTCACTGTCAGGTGAAAAGAAGCGGCTGGCGACTCCACATGTATTGGAGGAGACGTGTAAGTCTGTATCCCTCCCCGGATCGGCAGAGGGGGTGTAGCAGTGACCGGGATGGCTTGGAAGAGTGAGGTCGTTGGCCAGGTACAATTGGGGGGAAAAGGGGGGGGGATCCAAAAAAAAACTTGTGGGACCTGCAGACTGACCTGACTAATAATGTATAGAATAATCCGGTGAAGTTACTCTCCCACACTCCAAATAACAAAGTTGACACGTGTTGTGGATTTTTCTTATCCTTTTAATGGGCTCTTGCCCCAGCAACCTCTGGGAAGAATAATCATCAGACAAATATTGGAGCAAACAGAAAATCTTTAATGCATCTGCAGATGGAGAGTCATATAGTCACAGAAGTCAGTCTGTGAGGATATGCTCTAACTTTGAGCTGGAGGTAGTGGTTTTTTATAGAGCAGTCCGTCGCGTCATACCCTATGTTCCTTGCATTAACCAAGGTATTGTCTTACAAAGGAATGCAGGAAAACATCTACGTTAATCATGTCCTGTGTCCGGTGTGTGTCTGTGGGTCCGTTGCACCTGTCTTTGCTGTACCAGGCAGTTCCTGGGATGTGGCAACGGGGAGGCAAGCATGATAACAGTTGGTATGTGGCCCCATCGGAGGCAAGCATGATAACAGTTGATATGTGTGTCTGCAGTGAGTGAGAAGTTTCATACACACAGAGAAGTGGAAAACTACAGAGTACATACGGAGTGCATATGGAGTACATTTTGCACTCCACACACGCATCGCGGGACACGAATCCGAAAACGCGGTAGAAGAGCCGGTCTCAGAACTAAACTCAAACGGGAAAATAAACACAGATCACTTCTCTCTGTCATCCTCAGCAATGTCCGCTCCCTGAGAAATACGATATATGAAATTCAAGCAAATGTTAACAGCATGCATGACTATAGAAATGCTTCCATCCTGGCGTTCATGCTAACATGGCTTGACAGTTGATCAATTATCATGTACTCTTTATTGAAGGTTTTGGCACCCCGTTAAGACTTGATAGAGGCAAACAAAGTGTCGGTTAAGTACGCGGAGGTGGAGCTTGATTTTTATACCAACAAGCGCTGGAGCTCCACGGCCATCTTTCCTGGGAGTCTGTGTAAGCCTGACATAGAGCTCCTGGCTGTGTCCCTCCATCCTCTTCATCCACCAAGAGAATTTCCCAAGCTATTTTTTATTCCCGTTTACATCCATCCCAAAGCCAATGCGAACACTGCCTCTGAATACATCATGAACACTGTAAATAGACTGGAACTGATTTCACCTGACTCTCCCAAATTTATTTGGGGAGAATTTAACTACTGCTCCAAGGAAAAATCACAGAAAAGATTCCAGCTACACATCACCTGTGCCACACGTTTCAGCAGGGTTCTTGACAAGTGCTATGGTTCTTTTCCAGGGGCCTACAAATCTCTGCCTCTGCCGCACCCTCTTCTTGGAACTGCTGATCATAATCCCATTCTCCTTGCACCACACTGCAGACCACTTGCACAAAGAACAGAGAAAGTGGTAATGTCTATTAAACAGTTCAAGGCATTGATGCACTAAGGGGGTGTTTGGAGTGTACAACCTGGAACATTTTTAACACCACATCTCACTCAAAACGGAGCAGTTTCACACTGTCTTCGGCTACATATCCTTTTGCGTGGACAATCTCATCTCTACCAAAACGATCACTACTTTTCCCAAAAATAAACCTTGGCTCACAAAAGACCTCAAAACAATTCTCAACAAAAAGAAAAGAGTGTTCTTCACTGGATCCACGTTGAGAGAAAAAGCAAGTGAACAGAGAGGTGAAGCAAGCCATCAAAAAAGTCAAAGTAGGAGGCGTCTGGGTAGTGTAGTGGCCTATTTCGTTGCCTACCAACATGGCGATCGCCGGTTCGAATTCCCACGTTACCTCCGGCTTGGTCGGGCGTCCCTACAGACACAATTGGCCCTGGTTGCAGACGGGAAACCGGATGTGGGTATGTGTCCTGGTCGCTGCACTAATGCCTCCTCTAATCGGTCTGAGCAGCAGGGAGAGGGGGAACTGGGGGGAATAGCGTGATCCTCCCACCCGCTAGATCCCCCTGGCAAAACGCCTCACTGTCAGGTGAAAAGAAATGGCTGGCGACTCCACATGTATCGGAGGAGACATGGTAGTCTGCAGCCCTCCCTGGAATGGCAGAAGGGGTGGAGCAGCGACCGGGGTGGCTCGGAAGAGTGGGGTAGTTGGCCAAGTACAATTGGGGAGAAAAAAAGGGGGGGAGATTTGAGTAAATGACCACAGATATTGTCAGGTCCATGACTCTTACTTACTCTTTCTGAAAAGAAGGCCTTTTCAACATCTTTTGGTTTATGTCAGCATGCTGATTGTCTTCAGGTTTGTGACTCAGTTCCTGAATTTCATTAGTAAATTCCAAAGCATCAAAATTAATATGCAGGGGTGGGCAATCTTAACCAGAAAGGGCCGGTGTGGGTGCAGGTCTTTGTTCCAACCAAGCAGTTACACACCTGTGTCTCCTAATCAAGTTCCTCAGCAAAGACTCTGCTGGTTGATTAGTGGGATCAGGTGTGTAACTGCTTGGTTGGAACAAAAACCTGCACCCACACCGGCCCTTTCTCGATAAGATTGCCCACCCCTGGATTAAGGGTATTAGCAAATTCAGTATCTGAATTGAAGCCATCCAAAGGGACATGACTGCGTTCTTTGGATTTTGGAGGCCTGCTATAGATATCATGCTAGACCAGGCTGAGCCAAGGTTATTTGCAGCCATCTTGTTCTCTAATTGAGATTTATAGTTCTGTTTTGCTTTTAAAATGTCTATTTTCAGTGCATTGGTAACTATCCATCCATCCATCCATTATCCAAGCCGCTTATCCTAGGTAGGATTGCAGGATGCTGGAGCCTATCCCAGCAGTCATTGGGCGGCAGGCGGGGAGACATCCTGGACAGGCCACCAGTCCATCACAGGGCCCTTGGTAACTATATGCAGGTCAAAGGCTACTCCCTGTTTAAAACGAGTTTCTTTTTCTGTATGCTGGACTTCTCAGATTTGGTTACCCATGATTTGGTTTTAGGGTAAATTTTAACTCGCTTACATGGAAGGATCATGTCCCTACAAAAGGCAGCATATGAGCATACTTTTCATACTGAACGCAGTCCATGAACACCAACAGGGCCCAAATACATCAGCCCAACTCCTCTTCACAGACTTCTCGCCTACAACACCCCATAACCCCAAATTCCTGGCTAAAAATCTTGTGAACTGCTTCAAACTGGATAAATAAAAGGCTCTCTGACCTCCAGTACACATCCACTGGCTCTCCCCAGGGCTGTGGCCTCTTACCCCTGCTGTTCATCTTGTACACAGATGACTGCTGAAGTCGCCATCCTAATTGCCACCCGGTGAAGTTTGCAGATGATACTTTGCTCCTTTCCCTGTTCTCAGACCCTGCCCAAGATCACAGGCCCGTTCTCAGTGAATTTGTGGATTGGTGTTACAACTCTTGTTTGTAGCTGAATGTCACCAAGACCAAGGAGATGTTCTCCGATTTCACCAAGCATGCAGTGGGAAGGACTGTCACTTTAATTCATGGGGACCCAGTGGAAGTTGTACACCAGTATAAATACCTGGGCAATGTCATTGATGACAAACTGTATTTTGAAATTATAGGCCCCCTCCTGTCTCTGTTGTCACTGCATGATCAGCAAACTCTCCAGAAAGCCCACTCCATCCTGCAGGACCCCATCTATGTCTTAAGCCTCCTACAGACTGTGCGATTTTAGCAATCCAATAAGTTTATTGCAAGCCACACTGTGCGATATGGGTCTAATAAATTTGAGTACGACATCAGGTTTGATGTATGTAGACTGTACGATAACACCTTCTGAATCGCAGGCTGCAACGCGTTCCACATCAGCGTGTGTAATCAATCTACGCCGCTGGTAGAGCAACATGACACCAAGCAGGAATCGAGTCCTTTCAATAGTCGCCGCAGCTCGTTTTGTTGCTCATTTTGTTGAATCCATCATATTTGGGTCACAGATGCTAACAGTCTTTTTGTTTGTGTTTAGCACCAGCAAAGATTCTATGTCGCGTTGAACAGAGCGTCATTTTGTGCTGCATTTCCATTGGTTGGTTACTAGACGTAGGTCGTAGCAGTAGTCACATTGTGAGATGGTCATCCTAAATTTCTGACACTGTCAGACTTTTGTCCCAGGTTATCGCAGGACACCCAGGAAAAGTGATGCTGCTATGACTCGGCGAGTAAAAGACATCAGGACCCATTATCTGCATCAGCATCTCCGACATGAACTGCACCGGATCTTTACCGGCCGCACCGCCTTCAGGAATGTTCAGTACATGGAGATTGGCCCTCTGAGATCAGTTCTCGAGGTCGTCGATTCGGTCCTGCATAGACAGGTTTTGGGTTCGGAGCATTTTGATGGTGGACTCAGCTGCAGTTAAACGTTCAAAGTTGTCACTGGTTACAGACTCCACAGAGGCAAGGCGATTTCAGACTCTCAAAGCCAAACCCAAACCTATGGTCTCCAGAGCTAGGAAGCTGGTGCTAGTCTCATCTAGACAACCAGAGGGTCTTCATGTTGGAGGATTGGCTGGGCCAGGAGCAGACCACCCTCACCTCCTCTCTCACCCGGAAGCTGACCGGGACACCTTGGAGACCACCCTCACACAGACACAGCTCCTACAGCCGCGTTATGTGGCGGGTTGCTCTTTGTTCTGTCCAGCCGGGAGGTTGTCTTCCCGTCGGTTGCAAGACCATAATAACGGCCGTCTTTCAACCTGTCTCACAGTTTGATGTAACACCACTGTTTTGGAGCCACGACCAAAGATATCGCCACGTTTAGTCATCTTTCGTCTGAGATGGCCCAAATCACACAGTCTGGCGGAGGCTTTACGCGGGGCCTTCAAATGGCTGCCCTCTGGCAGGCGTCTGCACTGCCCTGCAGCTAGGACTAACCAGAGAAAGGCAACCTTCATGTGTGAGGCTGGTCACCTACTAAACTCCAGTCTGCTCCCAGCCCCCTCTTCCTCTCTTACCTGGGACAAATCCCCACATCTACTGGTCTGCCACAGTTCCAGCACCCCCACCACACACACACACACACACACACACACACACACACACACACACACACACACACACACACACACACACACACACTAACCCATTGTGCCGGCCACCACTCTCTTGCACTTTAAGACTCTTATTTATTCTTACTGCTTGACCTTTGACTCTGCAACACAGTCACTGCTGTTGTGATGTATTGTCACTGCTGTGTACTGTACTATCTGTGCCACATGGCCACTGTTTGTTAATTATGTATTGTCTTATATGTCCTGTTTCTGTGTCCTTTTACTGTGCCTGCCACAGGAGTTGTCCCTCGGGGATAAATAAAGTTTTTTGCAATTGAAAAATGATCAATTAAGCAAATCAAAATCACAATGAGATCAACAGTATCATGTTGCATAAGACTGATACAAGATAGAACGATATGGTTTTCTTCCTCGCTCTCTCTCTCTATCTCTCTCGCTCTGATGTGTTTAACTTAATGTATAACTGCCATATTTTGGATACAACGTCCAGCCCACCACCTCTTACATCCTCCCACAGCCTCATTGCTTTCCTAACTGCTGCAGCTGCAGATGTCTGCAGCCTCTGCATCCCGGTGCTGGTCTCAAAATTTCTCTTCATCCGCATCTCAAAGCATCCCACCCCGTACCCTCATGCAGCCAACCAGCCCATCACCATCCGGCCTGCCTCGTGTCCGCTGCACCGGGGGATGGCGTTGGCGCCGCAGATGAGGGGACAGCTGTTGTGGAGTTGGACAGAGCCAGAACGGGCACTGTTCCAACACTGCCAGCAGCTGGATTAGCAGTGCAGACATTAGCATCTGAACTCCTGTAATATGACAATATGACAGGGATTACTCCATCTGGGGGCTAGTGGTTGGAGCTGAGCAGGAGAAAAAGGCATGCTGGGAAAGCGGCGGTGGGGTAAAGTGCCAGGGTACCGTCTCGTTAAGCAGGAGAGTGGATGCAGAAAGAGGTGGAGGAGGTGAAGAATGGATATAAAAAGAGAGAGTGGAGAGGAGAAAAGGAAAGCCTTTGCATAACAGCGAGCAGAGCTGAATTAATGAAGGGAAAGTCTTCAGCGTGCATGTGTAAGTGAAGTGGAAAGCATTGTTTGGTAAGGTCCCCCAACAACCCCTGCATATTTAAATTTTAAATGTTTTTTTGGCAACAGATCCATCTCGTTCACTTTACCAGAGCCAGCCAATTAAAGGGAAGGGATTTCTGGCCTGCCAACACTCAGCAGCACTGGGCCAGAGGGCGTGTGTGTGTGTGTGTGTGTGTGTGTGTGTGTGTGTGTGTGTGTGTGTGTGTGTGTGTGTGTGTGTGAGAGAGAGAGATAGTGTGTGCAAGTGAGGGAAGTGACTTAGCCTGAATAGAGAAGGGAAAGAGTTAGCGTACGAAGGAGGGTGAGAGAATGAAGGGGGAGTGAGTGAGTGAAGAAACGAGTGAGTGATTGAGTGTGTGAGAATGAGAGAAACATAATGAGTGAGTGAAAGTGACTAGAGAAGGGTGAGAGTGAGTCAGAGTAAGATGAGAGAATGAATGAAGCATGGAGAGAAAGAGTGAGTGAAAGGAAAGCAGGTGGGTGAGCGAAAGAAGAAATGAGAGAAAGAGAGGGAGAGAGAGTTAATGAGTCAATGAAAGTGAATAGAGGAGTGAGAAATGGTGTGGAGGGAGAAGAGAGAGAGAGATTTGTGGGTTGGACAGATTGGAGGCCAGTTTGGAGGAAATGGTTCATCTGCCAGCCCAGCACCCGTTAATGCAACACTGCTGAAACAAATTAAATAGATTTTTAGCGTAATACCCAAATTAAAACCCAAATTATTCAGCTACTTATTTGAGATGGGATAAAACAACACAGTTTAGAGTAAAGCTTGTTTAATCTTTATAAGGTAAAATAAACATTTTCATCTCCTTGTTAATTATTTTCAGTTTGTTTTTCTTTGAATTTGGATTAGCGGGTGTGTTGTAAGTGTTTTGTGTGGTGCAGTCTCGCTGCAGAGGAGTTTCTCTTCAGCCAGTTTAGCTGAGGTGTGATGAATGCCTGTAAAATGTGCACGTACATAAAGGTAGGCTGCGGTGCGTACTGCAAGGCTCTGCAGAAACCTGATGTACTGATACTGGTGTACATGAGGGTACCATTCTTTTCTTTTCATGCAGAAGAACAGAGGGACAAATGACAGGTAAATGAGGAAGAGAGAAACGCTATGTCCGGAATCGTTCCCACGTTCACTCACTTGCTGTTCCCTCCATATGAAACACCCAGTCGTGTACTGTATAGGGGGGTTTCGGACGCTGCTGAATCCTCATTTCACAGCTTCTTCTCGTACCATCATGCGGTACTTGATGGTAGCCGTGTTTCCATCAAAGTGTTTTTATCACCGTTATGAAGTATCACACCAGGAAGCTGGATGGAAATGATGAAATTTGATAAAAAGTCATCAATATCGCACAAAAAATGTTATGCTCATGGGCGTCCGGGTGGCGTGGCCTACCAACACGGGGATCGCTGGTTCGAATCCCCGTGTTACCTCCGGCTTGGTCGGGCGTCCCTACAGACACACTTGGCCGTGTCTGCGGTCGGGAAGCCGGATGTGGGTATGTGTCCTGCTTGCTGCACTAGCGCCTCCTCTGGTCGGTCGGGGTGCCTGTTCAGGGGAGAGGGGGAACCAGGGGGAAATTTCGTGATCCTCCCGCGTGCTACGTCCCCCCGGTGAAACTCCTCACTGTCAGGTGAAAAGAAGCGGCTGGCGACTCCACATGTATTGGAGGAGATGTGTGGTAGTCTGCAGCCCTCCCCGGGGCAGCGACCGGGGCGGCTCGGAAGAGTGGGGTAATTGGCCAGGTACAATTGAGGAGAAATGGGGGATTATGCTCGCTTGTTGTTGTTTTTGCTTTTGTCAGTAAGGAGTTTATGCGCTACATGGGCGATGGAAACATATTTGTCGTATAAAAAAATGAAATGCAAATAGAAATCGTGTGATGGGCCGTTTCTTCATCTTACCTGGTCCATCTTTCTTGCGGTTGTTTAAGTATGGACATATGACGTAGGACATGTAAAACTACGTTCAAGGTTTTATTTACTTAAACAGATCCGATGGAAACACAACTAATTGTTATTTCTTGTTTTTTTGCAACTTTAGAGAAGTTTGTTTAAAATTTGCTTAACAATAGAATGGAAACAGCAAATGGAAAGGGAAACGTAGTCAGTGAAGAGTGCACGAGCAGAGCGGGGGAGAGGTGAAGCGTTGCATCATTGTATTTTTTACCAAAGTATTGTACATGCCTTGGACACTGCATTTTTGCGTTGTTGAATTTTGTTGACTTTTAGGGCGCTAAGTAGTGAAAAATATCAGTTGGCATTGGGACACTCAAACAAATTGGCGGAAAGGTCGATATAGTGCACTGTATAGCAAATAGTGAGCGATATCAAAAATAACAATAGAGGTCAGGAAGAGCGAGCTGAAGTTGAGCACGGTGAACAGTATGACATATCCAGACACAGATGGATAAATCATGATGGGTTTGGAGAGAGAAAGATACAACCCACTCCACCACCTCAACACCCCCTCTATTCAGGGGAGACAATCGCCGCCGAACTCTCTGATGGAGTTGACCTCCTATTACTGCGGTAACAACGTCCGGTGTTGGCCCCGTTCGCCTACACTTAGCGGCCTCAGATGGACGTTGGACTTTTCACATCAAATGGCCAACAAAGGTGCTGATCTCTGAAAGACCTCTTTACAGCGAAGAGGATGGAGGCGCCAGTTCCCACCGAGAGGATGAACAGGGATAAATATTTTAGAAGATGGAGAGATCGGGGATGTTTAGGCAGACCTTCTCAAAACCCATAATGGATTTCTTGTAGATGGCACCATGCTGAGGCAACTTGCTACGAGCTGCTCTCGTTTTCTTTTGGGGTTTTTTGTGTTATTTGTCTTGTCTTGCACAATTACCTATGATTGCCAGACTTCACTGGACATAATATTAGACATTCCCAACAGTTTGAAGCTGCGGAACTTGCCAAGACAGATTACCTGCTACAAACGGGTACCACCATGGGGTGAAAGCTGCAAGCGACACTGCCGGAAGCGAGGGAAATGAGGTGGTGCCCTGGGTGAGGCTACGACGGCCTCCTACCTGGTCCCCGATTCCCAGCATGCTGCCGTCTAATGTCCAGTCCTTCGACAACAAGCACATGACTGATGTATGTTCTGCTTTACAGAGACTTGGCTGGGCCCTAATACCCCTGATAGGGCCATACAACCGGAGGGTTTTTCTGTACACCACATGGAACGTTCCATGACGTTTGCTGGTAAGGTAAAAGGGAGGTGGTGTCTACTTCATTATCAACAATTCGTGGTTTACTGACATGGAAATAGTCTTTCAATCCTGTTTATCAGTGTTGGAACAAGTAAAAAAAAGGGTGCAGACCGTTCTATCTCGCAAGGTGTAGTTCCTCTGCGTGATGTTAACTGCTGTCTACATACCACCACAAGCTGCTGCTGCAGTGGCGCTGGATGAACTGTATGTGATGAGAAGGCCTATAGGAGGGAAGTGGAAGATTTAACCATATGGTGCCATGATAACGACCATGATGCAATGATAATTGCAGGAGGCAGAGCTAGAGGTGGCAGAGCTGAAGATTGAGTGACGAAGAAGGACAGGATTAGGAACGAGTATATTAGAGGGACGGCTCAGGTTGGATGGTTTGGAGACAAAGCAAGAGAGGCAAGATTGAGATGGCCTGGACATGTGTGGGGGAGAGATGCTGGGTATACTTGGAGAAGGATGCTGAATATGGAGCTGCCAGGGAAGAGGGAAAGAGGAAGGTCAAAGAGGAGGTTTATGGATGTGGTGAGGGAGGACATGCATGGCTGGTTTGACAGAGCAAGATGCAGAGGACAGGAAGAGATGGAAACGGATGATCCACTGTAGCGACCCCTAATGGGAACAGCTGAAATTAGTAGAAGTAGTAGTAAGACAAAAGAAATCATTGTTAACTTTAGAAAGATAGGAAATCACATTCCTATTTCCATCAATGGGTCATCGGTTGAAATTGTGGACAGCTTCAGATTTCTCGGTTGACACATCACAGACACCCTCATATGGTCTCTCAACACCTGTTGCATCCTGAAGAAGGCACAGGAGAGGCTGTATTTTCTGAGGCATCTCAAAACTTTTGGTATGAGTACCAGACTCATGATTTTTTTATCTCGGTACCAGGGAGAGTGTGTTGACAGGCTGTATCACAGTGTGGTTTGGCAGCCTGACTGCTCAGGGCTGCAGACTGCTGCAAAGGACTGCAAAGACGGCAGCAAAAACCATTGGCGTGGAACGACCACAACTTCATAATACGTGTCCTTCGTCCTCTGCGTTGAGGCAGAGCGAGCCAGAGCCCAAGAAACTCATTGTCTTCTAACATACATGACAATAAAGTTGACTTGAACTTGTTCTTGTCTTGTTTTTATGCCTTAAAATGGTAAAAGATTACAGGAAGTGACTGACAATGCAGAATAAATCCCACCACTGTGTCTTGAAAGGGTTTTTCAAACTTACTCTTGGAAGGGAAACAAGTGCAGTAATCCCCTGTCTTAACAAAACTGTTTTCACCTCAGTTTCTCATCTCTTCAACATGAGCAGCTGTAAATAGTGATTAATACACTTATAAGCTCTGATAAAACACTGTTGACAATAGCAGATGGCTTCAAAATGTTGATAACCATCTTAATGAGTTTGAATAATTGATGTGTTTGAACCTGAAGGTTAAATTAAGACTCAAAGTCCTACATGGTTCAGTTGTGGACAAATCTTTTTTATTTTTTTTATTTTTTCTTCCCCCCCCCCAATTGAATTTGGCTAATTACCCCACTCTTCGGAGCTGTTGCTCCACCCCCTCCGCCAATCCAGGGAGGGCTGCAGACTACCGCATGTCTCCTCCGATACATGTGGAGTCGCCAGCCGCTTCTTTTCACCTGACAGCGAGGAGTTTCGCCAGGGGGACGTAGCACATGGGAGGATCACTCTATTCCCCTCAGTTCCACCTCCCCCCCCAACAGGTGCCCCGACCGACCAGAGGAGGCGGTAGTGCAGCGAACAGGACACATACTCACGTCCGGCTTCCCACCTGCAGACAAGGCCCATTGTGTCTGTAGGGCCGCCCGACCAAGCTGGAGGTAACACGGGGATTCGAACCAGCGATCCCTTTGTTGGTAGGCAATGGAAGATAAGAACTTTGTAAATGCCGTGTCACTAGTTTATTAATTTCAATTTACCACCAGTCGTAAAGTGTTTCTTGTCTTTTGGCTTGTTTGGTTCTGAAGCGCTGTGCAGTTTGTTGATAGTGTGTCTGGTTGTGCTACAAGATGTGGTGTGTCCGTCCACCATCGCCGTGTTGGACTGACTCAGTGGTGCTCTGATGCATGTAAGTGATGATTTACCGAGACAACCACGAGCCACCGGTGAGGAGGACAGTGTAGGAGAAATGAAAGGTAGGAGAAAAAAGAGAAGGAGAGAGAGAGGAGCACTAAACTGATTACTGTTGTCAATCACCTTGTATTTGCTTTGAGTAATTAAAAACAGGTGCTAATTAAATAAGGATCAGCCATTGGCAGCTCATTGGTTATCTTCGCCCTCGTGTTTCCTGGGGGCAGACATCAGTCCTCTGCTTTTTATTGCTCATCCTCTTGTACACTTTCTTGGAGGACAGCACTACGACTGATGTGTAAACAGCCTCTCAGACAAAAAGAAGACAAGCTTCAGTGCTGCTTTGATTTAAAATCTTTATTACCTTAATGATTAACGCTCAATGAGCTCTGGTGGACTGACGTAATGCTGGGTGGCCACAAGGGGGGTTAAAGTTAAAGGATAATTCCATTTATTTACAATCTGGGCCTTATTTTTGTAGTTTTTACCATCGTGCACTTCAGTTGTGATAACTTTTTATTCACCGGATTCATTTCGGAGATTTTGGACACGGGACCACCGCTGGACTCAGCTTTACAGCGGTGTCTTATGGGACAACTGAACAGTGTCAGACATGTTTCAACAAGTCCGGTTGACCCCAATTATCTAGACCACGTATTTGGAAGTGAAAGTTAACAGTTACGATGTGAAATGACCAATATGATCAATGGTGGGGGACATTCCTGGTTCACCCTGCAGGAAGTAGCAGCCTATACTTACCGTAGTAACCATCCATAAACTAGCCAGCCAGCACAATAGAGAAGTCATAGATAATGGACAGTCATGGACACAGTCTGACTGACACACGAGGGGGTTTGTTGTGTAAAGACTCCTGTTCACTTGTCCCATAAGACACTGCTGTCAAGCTGAGTCCAGCGGTGGTCCCCTGTGCAGAATCTACAGAATGAAGCCTGTGAGTAAAATTATATCATAACCAATATGCAAGGCGGCAAAAACCCCAAAACTAAGACCCAGGATGTAACGAGAACCAGAGCTATCCTTTAAGCTCATGTGAGGTGAGGGCGGTCAGCCTGATTTCCATATTTTCGCTAGTTTTTAACCGGCTCCTGTATATTTCATGGCACGAGCGAAGGGAGACAGTTTGGTGCTAATGTCTAGGTCGAAACCAAACATAACCCTGACTTGATCTGACCTCCATCTCACAATCCAACCCCCCCCCACCCCTACCCACCCGTCCCAGTCTGCGTCCACAGCCGCTGGCCCACTTCCCCACTTCCCTCTGGGCTGAGGTGCTTGTCAACGGCAGAACTGCACAGCAAATATTGCTCCATTACATTAATAATGGATAGGCATGGTGAGGGTGGGGGTGGTGTGGGGGATTGGTAGGATGATGAGACAGCTCGCTCAACAGGAGGTGACAAGATGCAGTGAAAGGGAAGAGTCCCCGTGTGTGTTTTTGTGTGTGTGTGTGTGCATGTGTATGTGTGTTTTGTATTTGCATGTATACGTTTGCTTGTATGCCACTTTCTATTTCTCATAGATGGGCCTGGTGTCGTGTGTGTGTGTGTGTGTGTGTGTGTGTGTGTGTATGTGTGTTGGGGGGGGTGTGACGGGAATGAGGGTTGTGACTAAGGGGGGGAGTGATTGTGGGATACTGAAGGATATTGATTTAGTGGTTTTCTGCTCCTGTGGTACCATCCGGGATAAGAGTGACCCAGTTCCCCCCGCCCCCCACAGTCCATCCATTCTGCATAATCCCTGTGGAAGCTGGGTTTAGGGGTCTGACACCGCTCCTCCCGTACACGGCGTCACGTTTGTCGCATAAGCCAGGTCGAAAGAGAGACCTGTAAACGCCGCACATGCTGAATCATGCACGGCCGTGGCCAATGGAGGATTTTCATGTCATTCCCCTCTTCATGTCCCCCCTAAACCATCCCCACCGCTTTTACTCTCCTCCTCCTTCCTTCCTTCCTTCCTTCCATCCCTCCTTCCCTTCACCCGCCACTTCTTCTTTGTTGGTTGAAGGTGGGCATTGTGCGATGATGTCAACACGGCATCGGTGTCGGCAGGTAAAGGCTTCAAAATGACATATTGGCATCGGCCCAAACTGCCGATACGACAGATGGAGAAGATGGCGCTTTAATTATGCTCACGTGATGCGAGCCGTTGACCAGGCGTAGACGCGGGGTGACACGTAGGCGAGGTGGAGCGGATTATTTTTACCTGCTACATCCATCCATCCATCCATTATCCAACCCGCTTATCCTGCTCTCAGGGTCACGGGGATGCTGGAGCCTATCCCAGCAGTCATTGGGCGGCAGGTGGGGGGACACCCTGGACAGGCCGCCAGGCCATCACACAGGGCCAACACACACACACATTCATACCTAGGGACAATTTAGTATGGCCAGTCCACCTGACTCAGTGAGGTATTAATTTTAATTATTTCTAAACAGATTGTACTTGTTTTTTTACACAGTTCTGTGTAGTTTTTATCTTTTGGGGGTCTGTGTACCCATGCGTAGAGAGGAAAAAAATAGACCTGCTGGGGAAAGAGAGAGATCAGCAGTGTGATGCCGGCGCTGGGGCGTGTGGCTTCATTTCAGTCCAGTACAGGAGAGACTCTTGTGTTCTGTGTGTTAAGGTGGAAAAGAATACATGTATATATCGGTATCAGCATCAGCAGTCGGGCAAAATGGGTTGGAAAATATTGGATATCGGCTAAAATCCAATATCGTGCATCCCTAGTTGAAGGGGCTAGGCCCTGATCAGACAGAACGCCTTTCGTAGGTTGCAAAACGCGAGGTGCCTCCATGCTGCTGCTTCTTCGTCTTTTTTTTCTTAATTGTTGCCTTAATCAACCCCCAAGTCCTCTGTCCTCAGCCTACCCTTATCTTGCTGTGAAGTAAACTCGCATATCTGTAGCCTACTTTTTATTTTGGCAAGCTAAAAGTAGTCAGCTTCCTAGTTAGTCATATAGCTCCGGGTATCCAACAACAGCCACCACTAGTCCCCCCCCCCCTTTTCTCCCCAGTTGTACACGGCCAAGTACCCCACTCTTCCGAGCCATCCTGGTCGCTGATCCACCCCCTCTGCTGATCTGGGGAGGGCTGCAGACTACCACATGCCTCCTCCAATACATGTGGAGTTGCCAGCCGCTTCCTTTCACCTGACAGTGAGGAGTTTCACCAGGGGGGGGCGTAGCGTGTGGGAGGATCACGCTATTCCACCCAGTCCCCCTCCCTGAACAGACGCCCCGACCCACCAAAGCAGGCGCTAGTGCAGCAACCAGGACACATACCCACATCCGGCTTCCCACCCGCAGACGCGGCCAATTGTGTCTGTACGGACGCCCCACCAAGCCGGAGGTAACACGGGGATTTGAACCGGCGATCCCCATATTGGTAAGCAACGGAATAGACCGCCGCGCCACCCGGACGCCCCCCACTAGTTTGTCCTCCATGATGTCGTCACCACAGAAGGCCTGCCTCTCAACTCGTTCGGTTGGACAATGGGGGGAAAAAGGCAAATGACGTCGGGTGCTTTTCTGCTCTGAATTGGAGTTTCTCTCAACTGGAGGCAATCGGTCCAACAACGCTACGGCAACAACGCGGGGCGCTCAGCAATGCAAAAGCGGTGAGCAAAAAGCTTTACTCTCGCCGAAAACTAGTCCAAAAAGCCGCTCCTGGCTGCTAAAAAGCGCTCCGTCTGAGCGGGGCCTTGCCCAGCTGTGGTTTTATGCGGTGCCCATTTAAATCATTACCTCCCCCACACTGATCGACCCAGAAGGTAATTGGCTCAATCAGGAGTATTAAAAGCCAGGGAGAGATGGAGTCATTCAGTTCCCAGATCAAAAGAGGAGGGATAGAGAGGACGGCAGGGAGGAGCAGACGGAGGGGGAGCGCCGATGTTAACAGAGGGCTGAGTGGGAGCGGAGAGAGGAGGGAGAACGGGGGGGAATGGAAGAGGAGTATTAGCGGGTGAATGATGGAGGGAGTAATGGAACGTTATGATGAATAAACCGATCAGAGGAGGCACTGTGGATGGTGTGGAGGAAGAGGACTTGTAGAGAGATGAAGGTGGTCATTTTACTGGGCTGGTGTTATGCCCCTCCCACCCCTACACACACACACACACACACACACACACACACACACACACACACACACACACACACACACACTCCTAGTCTGGTACAGAAATGCACTGACAGAGTTAACTCAATACCCTTCCTCTCAATCTCTATTTCTTCTCTCCCCCAGTGCCATCAGTCTTTTTCTGTCTCCCTCTCCCCCTCTCGCTTTCTTCCTCTCTCTCTCCCCCTCTCTTTTTCCCTCTCTCGCCCTGTCTCCCTCTCCCCCCTCTCTTTCTCCCTCTCTCGCCCTCTCTGTCTCCCCCCCTCTCTCATCTCTCTCTCTATCGCTCTCTGTCTCTCTCTTAGTCTCTCTCTCTATCTTTCTCTTTCTCTCTCCCCTGTCTCCCTCTTTCTCTCTCTCGCTCTCTCTCTCATCTCTCTCTATCACACACACACACACACACACACACCTTTCCGTCCTCTGATTCTTCAAACAAGAAGACCGTCAGTATGGTAGTCACTTCAGTATGGTAGTCACGGGGGCCACTAGCATGGTGCTGCTCAGGCCACCAGCGGCCTGTACTTGAGGCTAACGTGCAGCGTAGCGTGCGCGGCGCTGCTGGCTTTTATGTAAATGTGAGCAGGCCTCATCTCCGCCGAACCTGGAAGGATAGACGAGTCGGTGATGATAAGCATCCTGGAGAACTGGCAGGGGGGCCTCCGTCACACAGGGCCTGAAAAACTCTTCCCTGCTCAAGGGCAGACAAGTGGCTCTATTCTGATTTCCAAATGAGTCGTGTTCTTTGGAGTGGCAAAAGGGAGGGAAAAAAATTTAGCGGCTCTTGGTAATCGCTTAAAACCCCGTGGTGGCGGCAGCAGCAGAGGTGCAGTTAGGTGCCTCGGTGCCGGTATGTGAGCGATGATGACAGACGGCATTATACATGCTGTAACCAAAGAGCTGAGCAATAATTCAATATTATCGTTTATTGCCTTTATGTGGCATCATCTGTGGCTCAAACTCAGATGCTGTCATAATATGATGCACAATTTTGTTCTCTAAATTAATGATAAGATGAATCTATTACCCATAATTCCTCACATCATGAGGCCTGAAATACTTGAGGCAGCGTTATTTGAAATCTATTTTTGGTTTGATATTATACTTTACATACCAAACACTTCAGTGTGATGAGGCTCAGCTGGATTCTTCAACACGGTATGTTTACATATGCAAGCAGATATCCTGCTGTAAATCAATACTATATGAAATTCCTTATGATCACCGGGATAATGATGTTTTCCATATTGTCCATCACTATGCCAGTAGTGCTCCATATTGTTGATGGAGTGCAGGTATACCCATTTATATTTATATTTTTGAGGCCACAGAGTAGCTGTACATGACAATCGATATCCAAAAATGAAAGATTAATTTACAAAATGATTTGGTTTGGATATGCATGCTGTGCAGTCAGTGTGTGTGTGTGTGTGTGTGTGTGTGTGTGTGTGTGTGTGTGTGTGTGTGTGTGTGTGTGTGTGTGTGTGTGTGTGTGTGTGTGTGTGTGAACGTTCTGTGAGCTGTGGCGTTGGAGCCGCCGTGGAGCATGCAGGGCACAGGCTGCACCTCCCGGGTTGACAGGATGGAAGAATGGATGCGTGTAGGGAGAGGAGGAGGTGGGAGAGGTGGCGTGAAGCCATGGCTGCATGGCAATTAATGATGTAAATTCTGACTGTCACATTCTGAAGGCCACGAGGAAGAGGAGGCAGGAGGGAGGGTTGTGAAAGTGTGTGTGTGGTAGGCTCCCTGAAAGTGGAGTTAACCAGAGAAAAATGATAGAGGATAAGTAAAAGAAGATAGAGCTTCAACATCACTTTGAGCTAAATGTCATTGAAATATGAAAGGTTCTATGTGAACAGTTACTATTCTTATTATTGTGATTATTATGTAAAGTTATCTTTCTATCTATCTATGTCTATGTGTGTGTGTATATATATTTGCATTTGTATTAATTGTGTGTAGTATCGTATAGCTCGACACTCGTTCAATAAGTTGTGGCTATGAGCATGCAGGTAGCGTAGCGGTCTATTCCGTTGCCTACCAACACAGGAATCGCCAGTTTGAATCCCCGTGTTACCTCCAGCTTGGTTGGACGTCCCTACAGATGCAATTGGCCGTGTCTGTTGGTGGGGAAGCCGGATGTGGGTATGTGTCCTGGTCACTGCACTAGCGCCTCCTCTGGTCGGCCTGCTCAGGGGGGAGGGGGAACTGGAGGGAATAGCATGATCCTCCCAAGCACTACGTTCCCCTGGTGAAACTCTTCACTGTCAGGTGAAAAGAAGCGGCTGGCGACTCCACATGTATGGGAGGAGGCATGTGGTAGTCTGCAGCCCTCCCCGGATCAGCAGAGGGGGTGGAGCAGCGACCGGGGCGGCTCGGAAGAGTGGGGTAATTGGCCAAGTGCAATTGGGGAGAAAACGGGGGGGGGGGGCTGTGTGTCCAGTGTGTTTTCCACACATGAATCACCATGTCGTGATTTACAGATCCAGAACTATCAGTCATAGGAACAGCTGTAAGACAGACTTGGTGTCGGGTTTTCTGTCCCCGTTTGCAGTGCAGTCCTGCATCTGTGCGGAGCGTCCAGACTGGAGCTGCAGTTTACTGGACTGTGTCCTCTCCTGTCCTGTGCAGATGCTTGTCTTCTTAGTTGGTTTCTTGTCCTGTGTATTTGGGACTTTGTACCTTCAAAGAATTCAGGTTCCCACTCGCTGTGGGAAGCTGAACAGGTGGTCGTGTGACAGCACAGTTCTGTCCCCTTCCTTCTTTGGTGTGTGGCGCCGTGTCTCATGGGGACCCAACTCAAACCTGGCTTTAGCGTCCACAGATACTCACTGGCAACTCCTTATTCCGGCCTTGTTATCGGCGTGTTAAATGACCACTCAGATGATCGTGGTTAGATGTTTGAGTCCATTGACGAGGCTCCTCCCTGCCCGGTTGTGCCGCTTGTTGAGAATTTGGAATCGGATGCGGAAATCTGAAGCCGTTTTTTTCTTTTCCGTGGAGAGATTCTTTTGTGTTTTAGCTCCACTTTCCCCCCAAAGCTGGCTTCTTTCTGCAGCGGCCTCGCAGGACTGCTCCTGTCAGCTTAACAGAGGTCCCAGTCGTCCCCGCCATGCCGCCGGGCTTCTTCTTCTTCTTCCACCCCCAGCAGACGTGTCAGAGGAGCCCGGCCCTCCCGCTGGGCGCCCCTGGTTGTCATGCACGCTGCCGCAGCACACCTTCCGGAGAGACCTTGGCACCACGAGGCTGAAATATGGAACACAATGGATACCTACATGAATATATAACACACACACAAGAAACAGCGGCTCAGTCCCGTGTGACTCTGCATAAGTGTGTGTGTGTGTGTGTGTGTGTGTGTGTGTGTGTGTGTGTGTGTGTGTGTGTGTGTGTGTGTGTGTGTGTGAGAGAGAGAGAGAGTATCCCACCGTTGCATTAAATGTAGTGCACGCAGGCGTGTTTATTGACAGCATTTAATCAACGCTTGTAAATTACCTTCCGAGCAAACGCAACGTCGAAATATGTTTGTCTTCAATTCGCAACGTTTGTTTTCTGTTGTTCCAATGAGCAACCTCCACTTACAAACACACACACACACACACACACAAATAAAAATGCACACATACACAAACACACACAAACATTCACACACACACGTGAACGCACAAAAATGGATATGCACACCTAGAGGAAGACATGCTTGCATGCACATACCCATAAACACGTGCAAACATGCACACACACACACACACACACACACACACACACACACACACACACACACACAAATGCAAAAACACATACCTGGCACACACATCCTGATGCATTGAAAGACAGTATGATATTGACTCGGATGTACATTAGCGCGGGAAGGGGGACAGCTGCAGCTCCCCCTAGTGGTTGGTGCCCCCCCAGTAGTGGCAGGTGGCTGTGTAGTATTAGACCCAACAGTATGCCTAACTTTTCCTAATGTACAAATGCAAAAAAAATAAAATGTACCATTATTTTACACAGTGGGCTAGGGCTGCATGGACTGTACATTTTTAATAATAATAATTAAGAATAATTAAGAATACTTTTTTTAATGATTTTTTTAAATATTAAAGTGAGTAAACACTCCGTTCCAAATCTGCTGCACACGCACCTTACAAACAAAACGATGACGTCATACTGTAGCCACCAAGGGAGGCGGTCGCTCTGACTGTCGGCGGTTCTGCACTGGGGGAGCGCAATGGCTGATGGGACTGTTAATGTTGGATTTAAAATTGTGATGCGGTGTTCATGTTGTGGTTATTCTTGTGTTGTTGTTTTGGGGGTTCGACTCGGACTAAGTAGGAGACCGTTTACTGCCTGACTGAGTGTAGGACTGTGACTGTGACTGATGTCGCCACTGGGACATGGGGTGGGGGGGTCCATGACGTTGTTGTCAGTTCTGGTCCGATGTGGCCGGTGTGAATAAAAGAGCACTCCCGGGGTCGTGCGGTGTATGAGGGGGCGCGGGAGTCGAGATTAAAAAGAGATCTCCGCCTCTCGACTCATTCTTCCACGCCGGCTCACCACAGTACTCTTCCTTTCAGTCGGCGGCCCCACTACTTAAAAGGTCTTCCCACGCTCCTGCAGATGTGTATCAGTGAGACGGCGTCGTGTCATTAGTACAGAGTGTCTCGGGACGGGGTGAGGACATGGAACGATTAGGGTCACTTGTGGTCCTGAAAACCTAAAGCTCGTCTCCCTACCTTTTCACGGTGCGTGCACAGCGAGCCACTGCCGTCTGCATATTTCATGCAGCATGCTTCAGCTCCCCCGCTTCCATGTGCATGGACGCACACATGCGCTCGCACACACAGTCACAACCACACACTCCTGAGCACACACTAATCGACACACTTTAGTGTTCCTTCCGCCTTTAGCGGCGCTCCCAAACGGAGAGAGAACTTAAATCTGTGTAAACCTGTGCCCCCCCCCCGTTTTTTCTTTCCCTGGTACCAGCTGACATAAATCACATCGCCTTCGCACATCACATCCGTGTTCACATGCTTCCTCCATGCCAATTTGCCTACCAGATTAGCAAAGCTGCTTGACCTCCAACCAAGGGCACCGAGTTGTGGTGGAGAGACGCGATGGGGAAGGCGAGCTCTAAAATACGAGTCAATTTCCTGCGCGGCTTATCCGGCCTGTTTGATTGGCGTGTGAGCGGCGAGTGGCCGTCAGCTGTCAGGATTTAAACTTAAGGAGGAAATGAGACAGCGCTGTGTGATATGGATGTTCCTCAATGAGAGAGAGAGAGGGAGAAAGGGAGAGAGAGAGAGGGAGAAAGGGAGAGAGAGAGAGGGAGCTAGCCGCTATCCCTGTAAACAGATTTACATGCTTTAATGGTATAGACCGTATACACAGACAGATCAGACCTGCGAGGCTTATTTGTATCATTCTCAGCAGCCTCCAGTAGCCCCTAGCTAGTAGATAGTTAGCCACACCGCTGTAGCATCGCAACCCCCCACCCCCACCACCACCACAGCATCGCACACATGCGCCCACAGTTTTAAACAGATCTTGTACTGTGATGCGGCTGTGGTGGCTGACAGACATTTCCTCCTCCCTTCATTAATCTCCATTTAGTTCTGCACTGGAGAAGACACTGGACAGGAGGGGGGGGGCGGAGGGAGACGGAGAGAGAGAGAGAATTGGAAGCATGAGGTTACAGATGTGGCGGGATACTCGTGGAAAGGAGTCGGGGAGTGGGACGAGACGGAGAGAGGAGGGGGAAAGGGAAGGATGAGAAGACAAATGGTGGTGCTAAGATGGAAGACGGAAGAGGAGAATATGGCTGCTTACAGGATGGAGAGAGCGAGGAGAGGGGGAGAGAGAGGCTGAGGAATACAGCTATTAAACGGAGAAAGGGAAGCAGGAGAGAAGGATGGAGGGACTCTGTTTGATCTTTTAACAGGATTATTTTTTCCCCCGCTGGCCTTTTATTTATTTGATTCCCCCTCATATTTATTCATATGTAAATGCCTTGCGGCGTCTGCGTGGGGAGGGCCGCATCAGAGGCCACCCCGAGACCCACGGTGCCGCCATTCTGGGACGGTGTTGATGGGATTCGTGTGCTGTGGACCGGGCCGCACCCAGGCCGGCACTGAACCACCGCATGTGTTTGATTATGTATTTATTTATGGACGCAGCATAAAAAGCATTTTCGGTGTTTTGGATCGCCGTTTTTAAATCAGCTCACCCTTCACCGTCTGGGACCACACCAACGTGTGTGTGTGTGTGTGTGTGTGTTTTCAGTTATCATAATACAAAGGTGGAAAGTAATGAATCACAACTACTCTCATTACAGCACTTGAGAAAATTTTTCCTGTAATTGTATTTTTTTTTTAGCATAATAAAATCAAAGTACTTATACTATCAGTTGATAGTATAAGCATCAGTTGATAGTATAAGTACGGCTACTGATTTTTATTTCAGTAGCCGTAACAGTCGGCCGTGTGATGGCCTGGCAGCCTGTCCAGGGTGTCTCCCCGCCTGCCGCCCAGTGACTGCTGGGATAGGCTCCAGCATCCCCGCCACCCCAGTTGGGATAAGCAGTTTGGATAATGGATGGAGGGATGGCCGTAATCGTAAAAAAGAAAGAAAGGCATCAGCAAAATAAATGTGGTTTGTTTATCCAGTGTGTTTGTCAAGGTTGTACCCAGCGATATGGGCCCTCAACTAGACAATTCGTTGACACGGAATGATCAAAAGTGACTCACAAAGTAATTATTTGTGTAGTTTTTCATTAATAAGCTCATTTACTCTTACTTGAGACATTTTCTTCATTGGTGCTTTTATTTGTACTCAAGAAAATGAACACTGACGTCGCAGTTCCGTTACTTGATTAAGAATTTTTAGTACTCTTTCCACCTTCATCATCGTCATCAGCTGAACAGGATGTGGTGTTGGCCGTCCTGTCTGTCTGCCAGCCGGTGGGTGTTCAGCATGGAGCCGTGCGGGTCTCTCCAGTCAATCTAGATCTTCCTCCAGATCTCACTGAAGCAAAGCCAAGGCCAGTCCGTCGCCCGACGTGTCCATCAACTCCTTCATTAAAACTGAGAGCCGGGTTCAGGGTTTGGCTGTGGGACTGTGGGCGGATGGAGCATCTCCATGTTCTAACTGGGATTACAGGGGACCCCTCCCCCCAATCAATATCCCGAGTAAAAATTGATCTGACCTCTCTGACACATTATTGGAATCAGACAATAGTGACTGTCTATATGGTCTGTCTCTCTATACATCTGTCTGTCTTACTGTGCTGGTGGCTCTTAAAGCGGAATGGTCCATTGGTTGACATTTGGAGGGTGTACAGGTGTGTGTGTGTGCGTGTGTGTGTGGCACACACTCTTGGGCAAACGCTTCGGTTGGTTCTCTTAACCCCGAAACCCTTCTACATAGGATGCAGAAGGCCAGCATTCCAGTCAATCGTAGTCAGAAGCTCGGTCCCATGTGACACCACTGTATGCTTCACGTATTCGCACAGATTTTCACTATTGACATCTTTTCAAATCAGTAAGCAGACCCACAGGCACACACACGCACCCCTCAGTTACCTACAGGATAGACCCATAGGAAGGACGGTGTGTCTGGCATCGCTGTGTTTGTGTTGTGCCTATGACATCATTATTAATGTTGCTCCTGGACCATCACTGCAACTGACCAATCACGTTGTTGGTCCGTCGTGCCTTTGCAACTCGGGTGGTGGTGGTGGTGGGGGGGCGGTTGTGGTTTAGCATGAGTTAGCTGTCGGTTAGGTTAAGGTTAGCTATCAGTTAGGTTAAGGTTAGCTATTGGTTTGGTTGAGCTTAGCTATCGGTTAGGTTAAGGTTAGCTATCGGTTAGGTTAAGGTTAGCTATCGGTTAGGTTAAGGTTGAGGTTATGTTAATAGAATAGAATAGAACAGTGTTTCCCAACCCAGTCCTCAAGGAACCCCTATCCTGCAGATTTTCTTTGCAACCTTGAATAGGTACCTGTTTGTAGTTATTCAACCAATCAGCAATGAATTATGTCAGCTGTTGCACACCTTGCATAATTAAGTGCTGTGAGATGATTGGTTGAGTAAGTATAAGCAGGGCTACCTATGCAGCGTTTTACAATGAAAATCTGCAGGATAGGGGGTCCTTGAGGACTGGGTTGGGAAACGCTGGAAGAGAATACTCTTTTTTTAGTCATTCTATACAAACATACAAATGAAATTTACTTTCTGAATTTAACCCATCCTAGCTGTGTAGCTTGGAGCAGTGGGCCGCTGCAGCACCCATGGCCCAACTCCAGTTCTTCTTTCTACTGCCTTGCTCAGGGACACAGACAGGAGTATTAACCCTAACATGTGTGTCTTTTTGATGGTGGGAGGAAACCGGAGCAACCGGAGGACCCCCACGCAGACACAGGGAGAACATGCAAACTCCACACAGAAAGGACCTGGGACAGCCTGGGGTTCGAACCCAGGACCTTCTTGCTGTGAGGCAACAGCGCTAACCACTGGGCCACCGTGCCGCCGTTAAGTTAGCTTTGGTATTTTTATGGCCTTTTTCCCTGCGTCGCAAAGGCACGACACCACAACAACGTGATTGGTTCGTTGCAGTGATGGTCCTGGAGCAACATTAATTATGATGTCATGGGAACAACACCAACACGGCAATATCGGATCGTGTGATGAAGGACCGCTGGTGTGCAGCCATGGACCACAGATGTATGGCAGCTTCCCAGGAAATGATGCCACACATTGCTTTATAAGGACTAACCTGTGTGTGGGTGTGTTTGACCATGTGTGTGTGTGTGTCTTGTTTGTGTTCATAGTGTGTGTGTGTGTGTGTGTGTGTGTGTGTTCCATCCCAAATGCTTCCTGTGTGCACCAGTGAGGTCTTCAGCCATTAGAGGGGTATTGCAGTTTGTCTGGTGGCGCGCCCTGGGCCACAAAATGCAATTAGATTCCAGTATGAAATATTTATTTCCACAACACATAGTGTGCTCCAGAGAGGAGCCTTGCTGCGCTTAAAAATGAAAATAGTATATAAAGTGTATGCCTGAGAGAGCAGCAGACACAATTTCCCGGCAAGAGCTCTTACCGTCACATTGGATATCTGCTGTGGTTTGACGAGATCGAGTCAAACATGCATTATTCCATCAGGGTGTGGTACATTGTTCTGTTGCATTGCATCTACCGGGTCAAATTATCATCGGAAATGCGTTTTTCTCCTTTTTCTGTGACTGATTGATAACGCTTCACACAGTGCAAGCAAAATCATCAGTCCGATGTCGGACGACAGACGCCACCGAACTGCAGCCCGGTGAATTGGCGGTGCAGGTGAATAACAGAAAACAGCGTCATTAAAATACATTAGTGGTGCGGTGCATAGTCGAGGCCCACCGGCAGGACTCCTAAAGCCTGTAGCATCCGGCCTTTCGGGGAATTGCGACTTAATAGACCCCCCCCCCCGGTTTCCGAGCTGACTTTAACATGACTCGGACAACGAGAACCAAAACATCTGCCTCTCTTCTCATCCCCTGTTTGCGTCCCGCAATTGCAGAAGCACTTAACAAGCCCGCTGGAACACAAACACTTGTCTGCAGATCAGCTGCTTGTGACGCCGTTTAGCGGCGATCTCGAATCAAGCCCTGGTACTCAGGCAGGTTCTAGCCAGGGGGGGGTCATTGGGTCTGGATGGGTATTTATGTTAATAAACCAAGAGAAAAGTCCAGCCAGGCAACCAGCAACCAACCAGCAAGCTGCCAGCTGGTTTTACACTTTTTGTGCTGACCCTCACAACGTGTGTGTGTGTGTGTGTGTGTGTGTGGGTGTGTGGGTGGGTACGTGGGCGGAGGCCAAGAAGTACGGAAGGAGAGACATGGAGGGCAGTTATAATTGGAGGCAAATCTCTGGGTAACAGTTTTTTTTCCTAATGATATTCACAAAGACCACCAGAAACTTCTCTGTGAGTTTGATTTCTTCCTGCTCTGAGATGATGTAGTGGTAAAATAGATTTCCAAGATCACGGGGTCAAAAAATATTGGATTCCCTATCATGTAAGACAAGGCAATAACTTTATATACCTGTTCTGGTTTTAACGACGTGATGAGTGATGGTGCTCCCTGGATGACTTTTATTTTTCAATTTTACTTCACTTTAACATCGGGCAGTCACCACGGGAGCCACTAAAATACAACCGTTTAATATCTGCCAATATTTTTTTGCACTCTAGCATACTGGATTTATATAGCATTTCATGGCGTTTCAAAGCGTTAGCATGTGACTTTACACCGACATTAGCGGCGGCCCACTGATTAGCGCTGCTGCCTCGCAGCAAGAAGGTCCTGGGTTCGAACGCCAGGCCGTCCCCGGGTGCTGCAGCTGCCCACTGCTCCTGTACAATAGGATGGCTTTTACATGCAGAAGACCAATTTCACTGTAACCTGTACAATGACACAATAAAGTGGCATCGGTAAATAAAGTGGCTTCAAGTTAAGTTTGTCTTTTATTCCCAACTGGACGATGCCTCACAAAGACTGAGGTTTTATTTTCAGTTCTTTTTATTATTTTATTTTTTTCTCTTTTACTGTGGAAACTTTGTTAAGGAGCTGATTGTGGTTGTTGGGCTTAATATGGCTCTCACTGTGTGTGTGTGTGTGTGTGTGTGTGTGTGTGTGTGTGTGTGTGTGTGTGTGTGTGTGTGTGTGTGTGTGTGTGTGTGTGTGAGAAGACAGTGGCACATGTATGGGCATATGGTTTCGCAAATGTGCACATGCATTATGTATCATGAGTGTTTGTGTGTGTGTGTGTGTGTGGGTGTGTGTGTGTGAAGACAGTGTGGCACGTATGTGCATATGGTTTTGCAAATGTGCACATCAATTATGTAGCATGAGTGTGTGTGTGTGTCTCTCTCTCTGATGGTGTGTGTGTGTGTGTGTGTTTGAGTGTGCGTCACAGTGTATGTGTGTGTTTCTGTGTGTTGGGAGTAAAACGGTAACATAAGTGTGTACATTTTTTCGAGTGTATTCACGTGAGTGTGACCTACGTGTTTGTGGGTGTGTGACGGTGTATTTTATGTGGGTGTGTATATATATGTGGGCGTGTGCATAAAAACTTGTGTGTGTGTGCATGTGTGTGTGTGTAGGTGGGTGAATGTGTGTCTGGCCTGCGCTGGGAGGATTACTGTAGATTTACAATGAGCAGCTCCACCCCAGGGAGTCCGACTCATTCACTATCACAATGAAATGCTGCTAATTCCTATTAAAAGCTGGCGCAGAGGCACTGCCCTCCCTGCCATCCAGGCCAAGAGAGAGCGGGAGGAGGAGAGGGGGAGGAGGGCGATGGAAGGAGGGAGCGATACGTGTTGCATAGGTCACAGACGAATGTGCGAGTGAGAGGCCGCGTGCGACACAAAAGGTAGAAAGAACTCGTTTCTGGTTCCGTTTCCTCCTTTACATCGGTTCCTGTTTCAGCCGCCGCGGCAGTAAACGTCCTCCTCCTCCTCCTCCTCCTCCTCCTCTCGCGCCGCTCGCCGGCTGTTCCCCGGTTACTTCCACGGGAAAATCACTGGGCACGAGTGTGTTTGTGCCACCGGGGAGCCGCACAAGATGGCGTCTGCCTTCTTATCCTGTGTCATTTGTCTTTGAAGAGCCCACCCAAAGGCCCGGTCCTCTCCGGCGCGGCTCTTTATCGGCGAGCGGCTGAATAATTCAGCGGAGGAAGATGTAAAGGGGATTGTTTTAATTCCTGGCTCGCAGGTTTAACGCCTGCAGTTTGCTGTTGCATTAAATGTGGGCAGTAACTCAGGGTGTCTGCACAGGCGTGGCAAATGAGCACAGAGTGTTGCATTGGCGGGGTGTGTTTCCTTGGCGGACGAGGTGGCGGTGTGTGTGTGTGTGTGTGTGTGTGTGTGTGTGTGTGTGTGTGATGTCGTTACGGTATGTTTGCCAGCATGGCTCCTGCCCGTGTTCATCTGAGACATGATGAGGAACCTGAGGAGGAAGAGGTGGCAGCGGCGTCGGCTTGTCTGGCTCCCGCACAACAGCATAATTACATTCGTTAAGACGAGCGCTTTAATTGGACTCCGAATCAGGGATGAGAATCTGCATAAATATTTTAGAGGGCTGCTTTGGACAAGTCTGTCTATCGCTCCCTTTATCTCCCCCCCACCGCCACTCTCTCTCTTTCTACCTCTCTTTCTCATCCATCGTTTGTTTCTCTTTCACTCTTTCTCCCTCTCTTTCTCATCCTTCATTTGTTCCTCTCTCACTTTCTCCCTCTCTTTCTCATCCTTCGTTTGTTTCTGTCTCTTTCACTCTTTCTCCCTCTTTCTCATCCTTCATTTGTTTCTGTCTCTTTCTCTCTTTCTACCTCTCTTTCTCACTCTTTCTCCCTCTCTTTCTCATCCTTCATTTGTTTCGCTCGCTCTCTTTCTCATCCTTCGTTTGTTTCTGTCTCTTTCACTCTTTCTCATCCTTTGTTTGTTTCTCTCTCTCTCTCTCTCTCTCTCTCTCACCCCTCTTTTGGTCGCATGAACACGTGTGTGTGTGTATATATATATATATATATATATATATATATATATATGTATGTACATGCCCACATACTGTTTCACACACCTACACACAACACAACTTCCTCCAGGATCTGTGAAGCATATGCATACGTGCACGGGCACACACACACACACACACACACTCTCTCTACAGTTGCGTCTGCGTAGGCTCTACCTGTCTGAGGAGATGGATTGGTCTGGCACCAAGTTACTGTGCAGGTCTGTTTTAGTTTAGCTGTACAGGCGGGCTTGGACAGCCACCAGTGCATGCATTCGGCCATCTGTGCCCACACAGTGAGACTTCAGAAAGACCGGCGCCCACCATACCCCTCTGACCATCCATGGTGTGGACGTGGAGAGAGTCAGCAGTGCTAAGTTCCTGGGGGTTCACATCACAGAGGACCTCTCCTGGTCCTCACATGTCACCGCGCTCTCCAGGAAGGCCCAGTAGCGTCTTCACTTCCTGCAGTGTCTGGAGAAGGCGAGTCTTCCCCCACCCGTCCTCATCACGTTCTACAGAGGCACCATAGAGAGCGTCCTGACCAGCTGTCTCACTCTCCGGCATGGGAACCGCAAGGCCTCTGACCGCAAACCCCTACAGCGGATCGTGAAGACAGCTGGCAAGCTCATAGGAACCGCTCTCCCATTCATCCAGGCCATCTATGATCCACGGTGCACCCGGAAGGCTCTCAGCATCGCGAAGGACCCCAACCACCCTTCCCACATCCACCCCACCCTCCTACTCTCTGGCAGGAGGTACCGGAGCATCCGTGCCGCCTCCACCAGACTACGCAACAGTTTCATTCCTCAGGCTGTGAGGTTCCTCAACAGCCTGAACGCTTAGACCTTCCACAAAACGGCTATTTGACCTTGCTCACAGTCCGTGTCCAGTCTGCTTGAGATGTTCAGGTCTGCAGAGTAATTTTTGTTTTTAGTATTTATTGCGTGTTATTTGTATGTGGCACTGAGGTCCGTGTGAAACGTAATTTCATTCCCTTGCATGTGTAGGGTCCATGGGGTTAGTGGTTGTGTCAGGCAGGGCATCTGGTGTTAAATTTGACCAGATCATTATGCGGATTGACAAGGCCATACTGGATCAGTCGAGGCTCCATGAAACCGATGAAAAACACAATACCGATGAAAACTGTACCGATACCATGTACCAGTACCATGATACCGATGAAAACTGTACTGATACCATGTACCGGTACCATGATACCGACCGATGAAAACTGTACCGATACCGTGTACCAGTACCATGATACCGATGAAAACTGTACTGTGGCGACCCCTGAAAAACAGGGAAGAAGCTGAAAGAAATATGTATGATATATATATATGTGTGTGTGTATGCCGTGTTTGAACTGGGGCAGTATGGTAATGGGGGTAATGGTGATTGAATTATTAATGAGCCAGGCTTCATTATACTCATCTTAATTGAAAATGTTCTTTCATCTTAATCACTCACTGATTTATCCCCCCTCTAATACAAGTGTGTGCAATACACACAGTAATACACGCATACAATACACAAATACAGCACGCACACACAAAAAGTTGACTGAAGTGCTACACACGCACACACACACGGGGGAGTGGGACCGTCTCATGTCCAGCGAGGAAGACATCTTAGACATGAATGCTCAGAAAGAGGAAGATTTGCATGTTTCTAATGCTATTCCTCTGATCAGTGGATTTTCATTATCCTCCTCGTGTAGTCTCTGTTCTACTCTTCTTCTGGGCTTTAGGCCTCTTCCTCTTCTTCTTGCCTCCGAATTATTTGATATTTAGAAGCTTTTTGATTCGCTCCATTACACACCATCACACGTCTGAGTCCATGTCTAACCATATTTGTGTGTGTGTGTGTGTGTGTGTGTGTGTAAACATTGCTGCGTTCTGTGCAGCAGGGGTGTGTGAATGTTTTATGGCGTTACATAAGTGGCCGCTCCCTACGGACCCCTGACCTCATTAACACAGTCGGGTTCACAAAAAAAAACTGACAAAAAAAAAGAAAAGGTGAAAAGAGAGGAGTAGACATACTGGAGATGGAGGACGGAGCGATGGGAGAAGAAAGGGGGAGAGATGGAGCAGGAGGGGGAGTCAGGAGAATCCTCACATGGAGACGCAGAAACCAGCAGGGGTGAGTGTGGAGGCTCTCCTGCCCTCGCTGACTTCTTGTGCTGTGTTAAATTGGATCAAACGTCCTCGGGACGGACAGACTGGGGTGTGGGTGGACATAATGACTGGTTTCCTACCCATGTGTTGACTTGTAGTCTGCTGGTGTTTCTGCACAGCTTTCTGGTTTTTCCCACCGTGTTTTTGTTTTGTTTTGTTTTCCTCAGAATTCACACTAAAAAAATAACAAAACACGAATAATTGCAAAAAGTTACTTTTGCAAGTGGTGTGTGTGTGTGTGTGTGTGTGTGTGTGTGTGTGTGTGTGTGTGTGTGTGTGTGTGTGTGTGTGTGTGTGTGTCCGGGCCTGGGGCAGTGGTGTCATTAACGTTACAGCCCAGAGTGTCAGCTCTCTCTGGAGCTGTCCTTTTACTGACTGGATAGGTGGATGGATGGGTCACTGCTTCTCTCTCTCTCTCTAAATGATTCAATGTCTATTTCTACGCCATCACCTTCTTTTACCATCACACTCATTCAGCCATGAGTTTTACTTTCTCTTGTTTTTTAATGACATGCTTTTCCTCTGCCAGCATCCCAAACTGTTTATATATATATATATACGTATATATATGTGTGTGTGTGTGTGTGTGTGTGTGTGTGTGTGTGTGTGTGTGTGTGTGGCAACACACACACACACACACACACATATATATATGTACATACTATATATATGTATGTATATATATGTGTGTGTGTGTATGTATTAATATTCCACTCATTTGTTGAGCACTTTTATCAACACCATTGACGGTTTCAAAAAAAATGCTATATACATATAAATATATGTATACTATACGATGGGGTACTGTACGTATAAACTCCACTATATGATATACGTACAGTACCCCATTTGATGTCATCTTTGTTATAGTCTAAATGTATGCTTTTTCGACAGTGCTCCGGCCCTTTAAATCCTTGCTTTTTCAAAACAAGCCTCAACCCCTGCCCCATGGGTTGTAATGTTCTCTGTCCTCCCCATTGGTTGCTGTGCATTGTAACTCCCTACCCCGTTGGTTGTAGTTTTTCAAACGTCTTCTATCCTCTCACTGGTTGCAGTCCACCGTAACTAGGGGCGTGACGCGAGGCAACGTAGTATTTGACTGTGTTTTTTCTTTGTCGTTTTATCACATTGGCAGCTGATGAGTGTGTGACGCGTGAAACAAGCTTGTACTGAAGTGTGTTAAAGTTTTTTCCTACATCTATCTATCTATCTATCTATCTATCTATCTATCTATCTATCTATCTATCTATCTATCTATCTATCTTGGCAATAAATCTTATACCGTTGGAAAGCCAGTTTATTTCCCCTTTAAATGGGGCCACATTTGTAAGGAACATGCATTTGTGGGATGAGCAGCAGAGCTGAGTATCTGGGTTGCGCCCATGAAACATTTGCCAGATCTTCTCTGCCAATGCCAAACAGCTTATTTTGCTGTTGCTATTGACTCTTGTTTTGAGCCTCTGGTACCCCAGGTGCTGACAATCAGGTGCCTGATATAAGATTTATTGCTAAGAAGCATTGTTACAACAAAGAAATAATCTACCAACACACATTTCCTTACTTTTTATGCTAAGTTTATATATAGTATATATATATTTTGTGGTTTGGATATATGTGTTAGTTTGAATATGTGTGTTCTTGTACTTCTTGCATGTGTTTTTGTCTGTGTGTTGCACTGCTGTGTGCCGGGGGGGGGGGGGGGCATTTCATTTAATTTCCTGTGCGCAAGTACATGAGGTGAAATGACAAATAAAGTGTTCCTGATTCCTGATATACACGTTACACATGTCACTCCACTCCCTTTATCGCCACGTTGTGTAGCAAGGCAGTATTTATTTTTTACGAATTAAATTTAACATTAACGGAATCAATTGGTGTAACCAGACGTCAGACCTGTCAATGACCGCTTTGTCACTACCGGATTAATCGTGTATGTTTGATACTTTATATTTCGCACTCATTAGAAATGGAAGCAAAATAAATGTACACTGACAACATGATGGTTAGAAAATGCTGGAGGAGAAATAAGAATTATTGCTGGCGATGACTGGACAAAAAAACCCCAAAAATAAACAAATAAATCTCCTAAGCTTAAAGACATCCATTAAACTAAGCAAAACAAAATATGAATTAATTTAGGCATAGATATTTTCTTAGTCTTTGCACAGCTGTATTTCCTGTATTTCAAGTCTCATACCAATCAGCCCTTCTAATTATGAATCTTAGTAAATAATTATCTGTCTATCTGTCTGTCTGTCTATCTATCTATCTATCTATCTATCTATCTATCTATCTATCTATCTATCTATCTATCTATCTATCTATCTATCTATCTATCTATCTATCTATCTATCTATCTATCTATCTGTCTGTCTGTCTGTCTGTACAGCACTGGTTTTAGTTGAGTCAAGCAGAGTTATGATCAGCTCTGTTAACCACCAGCCAATGCCATTAGTGGTTAAATCCCATCTCTCTCGCTCTCTCTCTCTCTCTCTCTCTCTCTCTCTCTCTCCTCTCTCTCTCTCTCTCTCTAAATCACTGTCTTTGTCTCCTCAGCCTTCACACTTTGTATGTATGCTCTCCTCTGGGACAAGACTTACAGGCCTGCAAATACAGATCTTCAGAATGCTGGAAAACCTGCGGCTCCAGTCTGGAGCTGATCCTTCTGCACTCACATTCACTAATATCCGTAGAAATTAAACGTAATGAGGTTATTCCATACTTTAACATCTTGGTACATTTTTAGAAAATTGTTTTGCTATCAGTCACGGTGAAGATGATTTGAGAGCATGCAGCACAGCCAGACGTCAAGGGGCAAGTACGGCTCATGCTAAGCTAACAATTGCTATTTCTGAATGCACCTGCATTCACAAGCCGCATTCAGAAATCCACCTCAACCAATCTAGAATAGCAAAAGAGGGGCGTCCGGGTAGCGTAGCGGTCTATTCCGTTGCCTGCCAACACGGGGATCCCTGGTTCGAGTCCTCGTGTTAGCTCCGGCTTGGTCGGGCCACCCTACAGACACAATTTGCCGTGTCTGCGGGTGGAAGCCGGCTGTGGGTATGTGTCCTGGTTGCTGCGCTAGCGCCTCCTATGGTTGGTCAGGGCACCTGTTTGGGGGGGGGGGGTAGCGTGATCCTCCCACGCACTACGTCCCCCTGGTGAAACTCCTCACTGTCAGGTGAAAAGAAGCGGCGGGCGACTCCACGTGTATCGGAGGAGGCATGTGGTAGTCTGCAGCCCTCCCCGGATCGGCAGAGGGGGTGGAGCAGCAACCCGGACGGCTCAGAAGAGTGGGGTAATTGGCCAAGTACAATTGGGGAGAAAAAGGGGGACCCCCCCCCCCAAAAAGTGAAAGGAGTCGATATTAGTGTGGACATAGTTAAAGGCCATTTTTTTACACCCCTATTCATATTTGCATTGGACTGAAGCAGATCTGGGATCTGTATTTGAGCCTGACATGCACGTCACGCTTTGCAGGTGTATTGAGTGATTATTCTGTCCCCTGCTTTTTCTGTGTATTATACTTTTCTTGGTTTTCATCACTACGACTGCTCCGGCAGTTTAAACAATACTTTATAAAAGTGAAGGTGAATCGGAGCAGATCCGTGACATTAGACTTTGGAAAATTCACCATCCATCATCCCTTTCCGTCACCGCCTCATCACACCCTTTCACGTGTTGCGCCGCGTGAGACGTATTCATCCGCACCGCCACTCTTTTTCCCAAGGTAAATACTTCCGACACACTCACACCGTCATCAATGGCGGCCAACTTAAATTCATTACTTGACCTTGGATCTTTAACGGTGGAATGCCGGTGATTTTACTGACCGCCCGGATTGTTCGTTACAATATTTTGTTTCGGGTTTAGGTCCGGTTTTTCCTCTTAAATGTCACATTAAATGGACTGAGAGACCCTGAGAGATAAAAATTTGATGACTGGAAGATGTACTTAACAGTTAGTTGGATGTTTTATATCATGATAAATAATGACCTTTGTTTCGACTGCCGGCCAGGAGCCGTTATGTCCCAGGTCCCGTCTCGGCGGTTTCAGACCAAATAGCCTGTGATTATGTCTACCTGCAAGACCCACTGGATTAGAACCAGGAAAGCCTTTGTAAACCAATAAGAGCATAGAACTGCTGCTGTGCAGTCGAAAGCAGGTGTTTGAATTATTGGATTATTGATAGCAGGCCTGTGTGAATGTGCAGAGAATTTAATGTCCTCATTCTCTGTCTCTCGCTCTCGCTCTTTCTCGCTCTCGCTCGCTCGCTCTCTTTCGTTCTGTCTCTCTCTCTAGCTTTATCTCTCTGTCTCTCGCTCTTGTTCTCACTCTCTCATTCTTTCTCTCTCTCATTCTCTCTCTCTTGCTCACTCTCTTGTTCTTTCTCGTTCTCTCTTGCTCACTCTCATTCTCTGTCTCTCTCGTTCTCTCTCTCTCTCTCTTGTTCTCTGTCTGTCTTTTTCTCTCTCGTTTGCTCTCGTTCTCTCTCTCTCTCTCTCTCTCTCTCTCTCTCTCTCTCTCTCTCTCTCTCTCTCTCTCTCTCTCTCTCTCTCGTTCTCTCTCTAGCTCTCTCTCTCCCTTCCGTTCTAGTTCTCATTCTCTCCGTCGCCCTCACTCCCTCTGTCTTTGTGTCTGGGAGTGTGAGGGGGAAAGGGAGAGGAACAGGGGTGATAATGACTTGTCAAATTAGAGGCGATGGATCCTGCAGCGAGTGTAAACACAATTCCGAATGTTCCGATGACATTTTCCAAGCTGTATTTCTACTGGGGGAGATTAGCAGAGTGACGGCTCAGCCCAAATCGCACACAGCACAGCTGCACCACACACACACACACACACACACACACACACACACACACACATCGAGAGAGTGAGAGGATGAGAAAGCAAGCTGGTATTTGTTTAGCATATTGCACCGCACATGCAGGCTGCTGCACAAAGGCACTTCACATATGCAGCATACACACATGTGCACCCATTCAGACACACACACACACACACACACACAAATAGAGAGAGAAATATGGGTAAAAAGAGAGAGAGAGGTTGAGTGAGTGAGACAGTAAGCTAGTATTTGTTTAGCATACTGCACAGTACATGCAGGCTGCTGCATAAACACAAAGAAACTTCAGATATTCTGTGTACACACACACACACACACACTTGGAGCTGTTGCAGTTTGGAGAACTTTAGCTCGCCGGGGTGTTAATTCTAAGTCATGATCGGAGGTGTGTGCCTCAGACACGCGGAGCGTTGTGCCGCTCCATGTGTGGATTCATCTCCACGTAGCCTGCCTTACACCCCCTCCTCCGACGTGATGGATGGAACCTGCACCCGGTGTTGACTTAACAACTCAGACCCACTTTATCTGCACGTGTTTCCCTCGGATTTACATGCGTCTGGGCTCTCGAAACCCCGCGATGGAGGGGATCGGCGGCTTGTTAGTTGTCGGTATGTTAGGGGCTCCCGTTTCATCAGGGTTTCATTTTACGCATGGCGTACGACAGCGGTGGCGTGGGAATAGCGCCGCCAACTTTCCCGCCAACTTCCCCAGTGAAATAAAGAGCCGTTTTAAGAAGGACAATGTTCCTCCCTCCTCCGTCCCACTCCTCCGTTCTATCGACCAGATAGTATTGAGAGTCCCCCCCTGCATCAATTTGGGCCTCAAATGACTTTCTCCAGCGGGCCAAATCCTGACAAGCTTTCTGTTGTCCCTGAAAAAAGGAGCTCTTTATCGTCAAGAGAATGGAAGAAAGGATGAGAGAGAGAGAGAGGGGTGGCTGGGTAAATGGGATGGGGTTGGAAAGAGAGAGAGCGGAAAAAAAGAGAGAAAGAGGAAGACAAAGATAGGGGTGATGGAGTTAGAGAGAGAGAAAAGAGAGAGAGGGAGACAAAGATAGGGGTGATGGAGTTAGAGAGAGAGAAAAGAGAGCGAGGAAGACAAAGATAGGGGTGACAGAGAGAGAGAGTGAAAGAGAGTGACAGACAGCAAGAGGGTAAAACAGGTGGAGGTGGAAAGAAAGAGAGGAAAGAACAAGAAGAAATAGAGGGGCAGAGAGAGAGGGAGAGAGACAAAGAGAGGGGATGACAGAGAGACAGAGAGGGTAAAGTGGGGTGGAGGTGGAAAGAGCGAGAAAGGAGAGGGGGAAAGAAATAGAGGGGGAGAGAGAGAGAGAAAGTCAGGCGTTTTCTTTTGTTTTGTGGTATCTTCCTCTTTGGCGGTGTATAGAATTACTGTACCATGCCAATAAAGCATCATACAATTGAATTGAATGGAACTGAGACACAGAGATGGAGAGAGGCTTACTGATGAGAGAGAGAGAGAGAGAGAGAGAGAGAGAGAGAGAGAGAGAGAGAGAGGAAAGTCAAAAACGTGATAATGGAGGAGTGACACCCTTTCTGTCTCGGCAGGGGAAATGTCTCCTCTGTAATGAGTTCTGCTTAATTTCAAGTCAATTGCAGAGTTATTTAAAGGATCTGCTGAACTTGGTCAAGGACACGGCGACCCACCCTGCTTTCCATAAGAGACGACGGGAAGTGGATTACCGCCCTCATTCAACCTTGAGTCCGTAGGCTTTATCAATAAACTACTTGTGCACAAGCCGTTTTAATATCCCCGTCTTAATGCCCAACATCCCCGACAGCTGCCGTCCTGTTTCGATTATTGTGTAGCGTTTTGTAGTTGTTGGTTTGAGGTTTTACTCGGTTTTCCTGTGGAAACACCTGCCAGCGCTCTGGGCTCGGCTTATTGTGGAGGATTTTCCTTCCTTTGGCTAAATTAACTATTGTTTTGTGGAAGCCTCCGCTTTATCTCACACAGCTTTATGTCACCTTTAAAATTACTGTGCCAATATGTATGCAAATGTGGAGATCTCCTGCCCAGAAACGAGATTTACTCCGTCCTCTGCTGTCGATTGTTCCTGTATCCGTTTTTGTTCCTCAGGTAGAAGCTCGGCTTCTCTTTGTGACGCCGCCATCAACCAGACACCTCCACATGTAGTCACATCACACAGACGGATGAGACAGATAGATAGCTGGATGGATAGATCGATAGATAGATAGATAGATAGATAGATAGATAGATAGATAGATAGATAGATAGATAGATAGATAGATAGATAGATAGATAGATAGATAGATAGATAGATAGATGGATGGACAGACAGATGGACGGATAGATAGATAGAGACAGATGATAGATAGATCGGTAGATAGATGGATGGGACGGACAGATGGACAGATAGATAAGGTAGGTAAATTTACATATGTGCATCCATACACTCACATATTGGTGCACAGGTACAAATACTTAGTAAAAGCATATGTACATAACAATAATAACAATAATAATAATAATAATAATAGAACCTTTCATATTTCAATGAAATTAGCTCAAAGTGCTGTTGAAGAACTACTATATCTATCTATCTAGCTAGCTAACTAGCTATCAACACACAAATATTGGATGAAACAGCTATTATCATGTACATGTATGTATGTAGTGTGTATTCATTGTTATCTTTCTCTCTATACATGTGTGTGTGTGTGTGTGTGTGTGTGTGTGTGTGTGTGTGTGTGTGTGTGTGTGTGTGTGCGTGCGCGCTCCGCGCGCGCGCGCGCTGCGCGTGCATGCCTGCCTGTGTGCGCCTGCCTGTGTCTTTGATGGAAGTCATCTGGAAATATCTGCTCATTGTGAAAGTTTTTCGCTGTGACTTCATTTTCTGTGGGGTAAAGAAAGGGAAGCCCCAGAGGGAATAAAGGAGCTGGGGGGGAAAATGAACAAGGAAAAAAAAGGGCCAGACTGTTTTATGCAAATGAGGAGCAGGGTTTTGTGGGGGCCGTGCGGGCTGAATCGCTCCTTGCTTCCTGGAAGAATCGGCAACGTCAGATGGGTTGGACGGCGGTGGAGGGTCGCTGGTGGTCTGAGTCTGGTGTGAGGCGTCTGGTCTGGAGACGTGTCAGTGGTGTGCTGCATGACATTCGGCCTGTACAGTCCGCATATGCAGCCTTCACATCTCATCCCATCAGTCACCCTGTCTGTCTCTCCTCCTCCCTCACTCTCTCTCTGTCTCTGTCTCTCTCGCTGTCTCACACACATTCTCTGGCTACACTCTCTCTCTCTCTCTCTCTCTCTCTCTCTCTCTCTCTCTCTCTCCCTCTCTCTCTCTCTCTCTCTCTCTCTCTCTCTCTTTCTCTCTGTCTCTCTCGCTCTCTGTCTCACACACTCACTCTCTCTGTCTCTGTCTCTCTTTCTGTCTCACACTCTCTGGCTACACCTCTCTCTCTCTCTCTCTCCTCTCTCTCTCTCTCTCTCTCTCTCTCTCTCTCTCTCTCTCTCGGGCTCACACACACACACACACACACACTCTCTGTCTCTGTCTCTCTCTCTCTCTCTCTCTCTCTCTCGGGCTCACACGCACACAGCACACGCACACACACTCTCTGTCTCTCTCTCTCTCACACACACACACACACACACACACACACACTCTCTCTCTCTCTCTCTCTCTCTCTCTCTGTCTCACACTCTCTTGTTCTGCATCACTGTCTCTCTCTCTCTATCCCTCTCTCGCACTCTCTCTCTCTCTCTCTCTCCCCCGGTCAGCTTGTCTTTCCCTCCTGTCGTTCAAAAAGATCAAATCTGTCTGTGCACAGCTATTGAAAAGGGGAAGGACATATTTTACGTGCTGCATCTTCATTACATTACATTTTCATATACGAAAAAGACGAGACAGAGAAAGGTTGAGAGAGAGAGAGAGAGAGAGAGAGAGAGAGACAGAGAGAGAGAGAGAGAGAGAGAGAGAGAGAGAGAGATATACACAGTGTGCTATGTGATGTCCTTTGTATTTTTTTTGGACAGAAAGCAGAGGCAGTGTGCCGCCATCTTTAGAGAGAAATTATCAGTATTGGGCCACATTTGCATATAAATGAAGAATGTTGAACCGTCGGTAAGAGAGAGCGA